>NC_045960.1:6607218-6812218 GCF_010909765.2 Amblyraja radiata
GCAGTTCGCCCACAGCCCCCTCATCGGGACACCAACCCCCAGGCCCATTGCAAGCACGGAGATCCCAGATCAGCAACTCCAGCCCAGCCCCGCTCCAACTCCAGAGGAACACGCTCCCCCGTATGGGCAGAAGCTGATGGTGTGCAAGGTACGTCTTGTTCTTGGGGTCGCGCAGCTCGGGCTGTGGGTGAACTGCCACTTGTCGCCGTAGCGGCCCATCGGGGAGCGGATTCCTCTGGAGTTGGAGGGTGAGGGGGGTATTGTGCTGTTTGATCGCTGCCTGCTATCCCAGGGACAGGGAGACAGGACGTTCACCGAGGGCGGCCCGCAGAGGTGACAGCGGAACCTCCGGTCGGTTCTCGAAGAAAGGGGAACTAAATCCCCATTCATAAAAGAGAAGGTGAGGGTACATTGCGCGGGAGAGTAGGAATCCCAAGACAAAGTTGAGTGAGCGTTCACCGAGGGTGGCCCGCAGAGGTGACAGCGGAACCTCCGGTCGGTCCTGGAAGAAAGGGAAACTAAATCCCCTTCATAAAAGAGAAGTGGAGGGTATATTGCCCGGGAGGGTATATCGCCTACCTGGAAGAAACCGGACATTTTTCCCAGGATCTTGTCTGCACACCAAAGCTCACCAAAGCTCACGTTTGGCGCCAAACGCACGTCGCCTCTGCTGCACACGGATATAAGAGTGTGAAAATGTCCCCTAAGGGCATGTAGCCCCGCTAGGGTGACATGAGTGCGAGAGGTGATTCAATGCGGCGGTCACATTTATAAATTCAGGAATTCATTCAACACACTGCATTTCATACAGACATTTATTCTGCAAGAAAAAACTACATTGAAGACTCAAACTCGCGACCGAGGAACTGCCGGGATCAAGGCGCAAACTCGCGACCTTGCGGATATGAGCCGAGCACTCTACCACTGAGCCAGCCATTAAAATCTACGCTAAAAAATTTCCATTCCGAAGACCGACAAATTCCGAATTACGAAAAGTGTCTGGTCCCAAGGCTTTCGGATAAAAGGTTGTGCACCTGTATAGTGTTATCGGTGTATACTTATAGAGCATTCTATGTTGTCATAGTGTATTGTCGTGTGTCACTTTACATGAAAGTGTGTAATATTGTGTTATAGTGTGTAATAGTGTATTATTGTATGTTATATTGTTAAAACTATAACATTATAACACATATTTTAATACGCTATAACACAATAATACACGCTCCAACAACACACTGCAACAATGTAATACCATGACATTATAACTCAGTAATAGTCTGATACACAAAAACACACTAACATTATATACTCCATAATACTATATAAAACGATATAATATATTAGAACACATAGTTTAACACTTCTTAAACCAATACACTATAACACGCTATAATACATTATAACACACCATTCATAAACACAATACATCAAATTATAATACACTGTAACACATTATTACACACCATATCACTATAATAGAATAACACATTATATTATTACACACTATTACACTACATTATAACACAGTTAAGGCACGACAATACATACTATCACACTAAGTATACTAAAGTACAATATACAACATACTAAGTACATTTTAATACACCAGCACACACCCAATACCACATTATTATACACTCTCACACTTTAACAGACTATAATACTATCATATTATATTATAATTTCAGTGTAATACACTTTAACACAATATAATACACTGTAACATATTACACACTGTAATACATAACGTAACACAATAATACACTAAAACATTATCACGATATCACACGATCATACGCGCGATAAAAATACTATCATAACTGTATTACTATAAAACCATACAAAACACTATCACACAGCACAATATAAAACGCGATAACAGATAATACATTAATAGACTAAGATGCTAACATTCTATAATACACCATAACAATCCATAATACACGAAAGCGATATCACACTTTAACACCCTATAACACATTATAACACAGTTAAGGTTAGTAACACATTGTAATACCTATAAAATACACTATAACGCAATTTAATGCAATGTAAACACATTTTAACACTATAACATACCAAAGCACTAAAACAACATAATTATATAAAGTGTTAACACAATGATAACATTGTATTAAGTATAATATCGTTATGTTACCTATAACATACTATATTTGCATCCTAAATGATTGTCACATCCTGAATTTCTGTAGCTTTTCGTCTGCTGAATTTTCGCATCCTTAAGGTTTGTCGCTTTCCGTGTGCTGAATTTTCGTCTCTTTTCATGTCCTGAATTTTGGTCAATTTCGGCTTTTTGAATTTTTGTCGCCTTTCTTCTCCCGAATTTTCATTACTTTTTGTGTGCTGAATGTTCATTACTTTTTGCGTGCTGAATTTTTGTCATTTTCACATGCAGAATTTTCGTCGCTATTCACGTGCTAAATTTCCATTGCTTTTCGCGTCTTGAAGGTTCGTCTCTTTTCGCGCGCTGAAATTTCATCGCTTTTTGCGTGCTGAATTTTCATTGCATTTCACATGCTGAATTTTCGCCGGGTTTCATGTGCCGAAAGTTTTGTGTCCTGAAATTTTGTCGCGTTTTCTGTCCTGAAATATTGTCGTCTTTTGTTACTTTTTGTGTGCTGAATTTTCGTCGCTTTTCGCGTCCTGAAGGTTTGTCACTTTTCGTGTGCAGATTTTAGTCGCTTTTGATTAGCTGAATTTTCGTCGCTTTACACATGATGAATTTTCATCTCTTTTCGCATCCTGAAGTTTCTTCACTTTTCGCATGCTGACTTTTTGTCACTTTTTGCATGCTGGATTCTTGTCGCCTTTCGTGTGCTGAAGTTTGGTCACATTCCACGTCCTGAAATTTCGTTGATTTTCGCGTCCTGAAATGTTTTCCCTTTTTGTGTCCTGAATTATGTCGCTTTTTGCGTCATCAATTTTACTCCCTTTTCCCATCCTGGATTTTTGAAACCTTATGCATCCAAAATTTTCCTCCATTTTAGCGTCCTGAATTTTCGTACCTTTTCGAATCCTGAATTTTCGTATCTGTCTGCATCCTGAATTTTCGTCATTTTCTACGTCCTGAATTTTCGTCCCGTTTTGGGTCCTAAATGTTTGTCGCGTTTCGCGTCCTGAATTTTTGTAGCTTTTTGCGTCCTGAATTTTTGTCGCTTTTCCTGTGCTGAAATTTCATCACTTTTCGCATTCTGAAATTTTGTCACTTTAGGCGTCCTGTAATTTCGTCGCTTTCCTCGTCCTGAATTTATGTCGCTTTTGGCATTATGAAATTTTATTTATTTTTGCATGGTGAAATTTCGTCGCTTTTCTTGTGCTGAAATTTCGTCGCTTTTCCTGTCCTGCATTTTTGTTACTTGTCATGTGCTTAAATTTCATCACTTTTCTCGTTCTGAAATTCAGGCGTACTGTAATTTCGTCGCTTTTCTCGTCCTGAATTTACGTCGCTATTGGCTTTATGAATTTCCGTCGCCTTTCGTATGCACAAGTTTCGTTGCTTTTCGCGTCCTGAAAGTTCTGCGCTTTTCGCGTGATATATTTTCATCGCTTTTCGCATGCTGAATTTTCATCACTTTTCGTGTGCTAAATTTTTGTTACTTTTCATGTGCGGAATTTTAATCGCTTTTTGCATGCTGAATTTTCTTCACTTTTCGCTTCCTGAATTTTCGTCACTTTTCGTGTTCGTGTTCGTCACATTTTGCATGCTGACGTTTCGTCAATTTTTGCGTCCTGAATTTACGTCGCTTTTCATGTGCTGGAATATCGTCGTTTTTCATGTCCAGAATTTACGTTGCTTTTCTCGTTCTGAATTTTCGTCTTCGGATCTTTGAATTTTTGTCGCCTTTCGTGTCCTGAATTTTCATTACTTTTTGTGTGCTGAATGTTCGTCGCCTTTTGTGTGCTGAAATTTCGGCGCTTTTCGTGTGCTGATATTTCGGCGCTTTTCGTGTGCTGATATTTCGTCGGTTTTCACCTCCTGACATTTAGTTGCATTTCACGTCCTGAAGTTTGTCGGTTTTCGCCTCCTGAATTACGTACCTTTTTGCGTCCTCAATTTTCCTCCCTTTTCCCTTCCTGAAGTTTTGCAACTTTTGGCGTCCCAAATTTTCGTACCTTTTCGAATCCTCAATTTCTGCGTCCTGAATTTTGGTCCGGTTTTGCTTCCTAAATGATTGTCCCATCCTGAATTTTTGTAGCTTTTCGTCTGCTGAATTTTCGCATCCTTAAGGTTTGTCGCTTTCCGTGTGCTGAATTTTCATCTCTTTTCACATGCAGAATTTTCATCGCTATTCACGTGCTAAATTTCCATTGCTTTTCGCGTCTTGATGGTTCGTCTCTTTTCGCGTGCTGAAATTTCATCGCTTTTTGCGTGCTGAATTTTCGTCGGATTTCATGTGCCGAAAATGTTGTGTCCTGGAATTTTGTCGCGTTTTCTGTCCTGAAATATTGTCGTCTTTTGTTACTTTTTGTGTGCTGAACTTTTGTCGCTTTTCGTGTGCTGAAATTTTGTCGCTTATTGCGTCCTGCAATTTCTTCGCTTTATACATCCTGAAGGTTGGCTTCTTTTTGCGTCCTGAATTTCCTGCGTCGCTTTTGGCGTTTTTAATTTCGTCACCTTGCGCGTCCTGAATTTTCTTCACGTTTCGCGTCCTGAATTTTCGTCGCTTTTCGTGTGCTGAATTTACGTCGCTTTTCGCGTCCTGAAGGTTTGTCACTTTTCGTGTGCGGTTGGGGTTTGAGTGGTCAGTGGTCAGAGTGCGAGTGGCCAGGATGGGGTTTCGAGTGGTCAGTTGGGGTTTCAAGTGGCCGGCTGGGGTTTCGAGTGGCCGGTTGGGGTTTTGTGTGGCCGGTTGGTGTTTCGTGTGGCCGATTGGGGTTTAGAGTGGCCGGTTGGGGTTTCGACTGGCCGGTTGGGCATGCGAATGGCTGGTTGGGGTTTCGAGTAGCCGGTTGAGGTTTCGAGTGGCCAGTTGGGGTTTCGAGTGGCCGATTGGGGTTTCGAGTGGCCGGTTGGGGTTTCGAGTGGCCGATTGGGGTTTCGAGTGGCCGGTTGGCATTTCTTGTTGCCGGTTGGGGTTTCGAGTGGCAAGTTGGGGTTTCTAGTGGCCGGTTGGGGTTTCGAGTGGCCGGTTGGGGTTTCGAGTGGCCGGTTGGGGTTTCGAGTGGCCGGTTGGGGTTTCGAGTGGCCGGTTGGGGTTTCGAGTGGCTGGTTGGGGATTAGAGTGGCCGGTTGGGATTTAGAGTGGCCGGTTGGGGTTTAGAGTGGTCATTTGGGGTCTAGAGTGGTCAGTTGGGGTTTAGAGTGGTCGGTTGGGGTTTCGAGTGGCCGGTTGAGGTTTGTAGAGGCTGGTTGGAGTTAGGTGGGGTCGGTTTGGAGTGTCCGGTTGGGGTTTTGAGTTGCTGGTTGGGGTTTCGAGTGGCCGGTTGGGGTTTCGAGTGGCCGATTGGGGTTTAGAGTGGTCGGTTGTGGTTTCGAGTGGTCGGCAGGTATGGTTGCAGCTTTTTGCGTGCTGAATTTTCATTGCATTTCGCATGCTGAATTTTCGTCGCTTTTCATATGCTGGAAATTCATCGCATATCGTGTCCTGAAAATTTGTCGCATTTCGTGTCCAGAATTTACGTCGCTTTTTGTGTGCTGAATTTTGTTGTCGCTTTTCGCATGTTGAATTTTCATCGCTTTTTGCGTGCTTCAGTTTCATTGCTTTTCGCACACTGAAGGTTCGTCACTTTTCACGTGCTGAATTTTCATCGGTTTTCTTGTCATTAATTTTCATCACTTTTTGCATCCTGATGGTTCGTCGCTTTTCGTGTGCTGAATTTCCGTTGCTTTTCACATGTTAACTTTGCTTTTCCTGTGCTGAAAATTTGTCCTGCATTTTTGTCCCTTTATGCATCCTGAATTTTCGTCGCTTTTCGCGTTCTGAAGGTTTGTCACTTTTCGCCTGCTGAATTTTCATCGCTTTTCACAGGCTGAATTTTCCTCACTTTTCGCATACTGAAATTTCGTCGATTTTCATGTCTTGAAATTGAAGTGGAGATGGAACTGGAGATGGAGCTACAGCTAGAGCTGGAGATGGAGCTGGAGATGCAGCTAGAGCTAGAGCTAGAGCTGGAGATGGAGATGGAGATAGACATGAAGCTGAAGCTAGAGCTGGAGGGAGCTGGAGATAGAGATGGTGATGGAGATGGAGATGGGGCTAGAGTTGGAACTGGAGCTGGAGATGGAGCTAGTGCTAGAGCTGGGGCTAGAATTGGAGCTGGAGCTGGAGCTAGAGCTGGAGAGGAAGCTGTGGATGGAACTGGAGATGGAGCTGTAGCTTGTACAGCTCGTTCACGGCTCTGGAGACGGAGCCGGAGCTGGTGCTGGAGATTGAGCTAAACATGGAGCTAGAGATGGAGCTGGAGGTGGACCTTGAGATCGAGCTGGAGCATGAGGTGGAATAGAGTTGGAGCTGGAGCTATAGAGTGATAGAGATGGAGCTGGAGAAAAGGATAGAGGTGGAGCCGGAGATGGAGACGGTCCTAGATCTGGAGATGGAACTGGAGGTGCGGGAGATGGTGCTGCAGCTAGAGCTGAAGATGCAGCTGGGAATGCAGCTGCAGCTGGAGATGGATGTACAGCTGGAAATTGAGCTAGAGCTGGAATTGGTGCTGGACATGGAGATGGAGCTAGACAAGGAGCTAGACCTGGTGATTAAGAGGACGATTGACGTAGAGTTGGAGTTGGAGCTGGATCTGGAGCTAGAGCTGGAGATGGAGCTGGAGCTGTGCATGGAGCTGGAGCTGGAGCTGGACCTGGAGATGGAGTTCGAGATGGACGTCGAGATGGACCTGGCGATGGAGCGGGACATGGAGATGGCGGTAGAGCAGGAGATGGAGCTGGGGATGGAGCTGGAACGAGAACCTATGCTGGACCTAGAGATGGGTTTGGAGCTGGAGATGGAGCAGGAGATGGACCTGGATATGGAATAAGGCTGGAGCAGGAGATGGAGATGGAGATGGAAGTGGAGTTGGAGATGAAACTGGAGATGGAGCTCTATGTAGTACAGCTGAAAATGGAGCTGGAGATGGCGCTGGAGAGGGAGCATGAGATGGATCTGGAGATGAAGCTAGATATGGAGCTGGAGATGAAGCTAGATCTCGAGCAGGAGATGGAGATGGAGGTGGAGATGGAACTGGAGATGGAGCTCTATCTAGTACAGCTGAAGATGGACCTGGAGCTGGAGAAATATATGGAGATGGCGCTGCAACTGGAGATGAAGATGAAACTGGAGATGGGGATGGAGTTAGAGTTGGAGATGGAGCTGGGGATGGACCTGGAGCTGGAGCTGGCGCTGGAGATAGAGGTGTACATGGAGCTCGGAAATGGAGCTGGAGATGGCACTGGAGACGGGGCTGGAGCTGGAAATGGAGCTGGAGCTGTAGATGAAGCTTCAGCTAGAGCTGGAGATGGAGCTGGAGATAGAGATGGTGATGGAGATGGGGCTAGAGTTAGAGCTGGAGATAGAATTGGAGCTGTACCTGGAGCTAGAGCTGGAGATGAAGCTGTAGATGGAACTGGAGATGGAGCTGTACCTTGTACAGCTCGTTGACGGCTCTGGAGACTGAGCCGGAGCTGGTGCTGGAGACTGAGCTAAACATGGAGCTAGAGATGGAGCTGGAGGAGGAACTTGAGATCGAGCTGGAGCTTGAGGTGGAGATAGAGTTGGAGCTGGAGCTATAGAGTGATAGAGATGGAGCTGGAGAAAAGGATAGAGGTGGAGCCGGAGATGGAGACGGACCTAGATCTGCAGATGGAACTGGAGGTGCGGGGGATGGTGCTGCAGCTAGAGCTGGAGATGCAGCTGGGAATGCAGCTTTAACTAGTGCTGCAGCTGGAGATGGACCTACAGCTGGAGTTTGAACTAGCTGGAATTGGTGCTGGAAATGGAGATGGAGCTAGACAAGGAGCTAGACCTGGAGATTAAGAGGCCGATTGGCGCAGACTTGGAGATGGAGCTGGAGCTGGAGCTGGAGCTGGAGCCGGAGCTGGAGCTGGAGCTGGAGATGTAGTTCGAGATGGACGTCGAGCTGGACCTGGCGATGGAGCGGGACATGGAGATGGCGCTAGAGCAGGAGATGGAGCTGGGGATGGAGCTGGAGCGAGAACCTAAGCTGGACCTAGAGATGGATTTAGAGCTGGAGATGGAGCAGGCGATGGACCTGGATATGGAATAGGGCTGGAGCAGGGGATGGAGATAGAGATGGAGGTGGAGATGGAACCGGAGATGGAGCTCTATCTAGTACAGCTGAAAATGGAGCTGGAGATAGCGCTGGAGAGGGAGCAGGAGATGGATCTGGAGATGAAGCTAGAGATGGAGCTGGAGATGAAGCTAGAGCTCGAGCAGGAGATGGAGATGGAGGTGGAGATGGAGCTACAGCTAGAGCTGGAAATTGAGCTGGTTGTGGTGCTGGTGCTAGAGTTGGAGTTGGAGATTCAGCTGGAGCTAGAGCTAGAGATGGAACTAGAGATGGAGCTGGAGATGGAACTGGAGAAAGAGCTGGAGCTTGATTTGCAGATAGAGCTGGTGATGGAGATGGACCTAAAGCTGAAGATGGCCCTTTTGGCTTAAGGGATCAGGAGGTATGGAGAGAATACTGTATATGGTATAGGATACTGAGTTGGATTATATTGAATGGCGGTGCAGGCTCGAAGTGCCGAATGGCCTAATTCTGCACCTGGACCTGGACCTAGAATTGGAGCTAGAGATGGAGCTGGAGATGGGGCTGGAGCTGTGGATGGAGATTGAGACGGAGCTGGAGGTGTTCCAGATAGAGATGGAGCTGCAGATGGAGTGGGTTTGGTGATGGAGACGGAGATAGAGCAGGTGCTGGAGCTGGAGCTGGTTCTAGAGATGGAGGAAGTGCTGGAGATGGAGCTAGAGCTAGGGCTACAGCTGGAGCTAGAGTTGGAGTTGGAGCTGGAGCTGGAGCTGGAGCTGGAGCTGGAGATTGAGTTAGAGATGGAACTGGAACTCCAGGTGCAGATAGAGCTGGGGATGGAGCTGGAGGTAGAGAGACATAGAGATGGAGCAGTCGAAAAATTATAGGTGGAGCTGGAGATGGAGATGGAGCTAGACCTGGAAATGGACCTGGAGGTGCGGGAGATCGAGCTGGAGATGGAGCTGGGGGTGGAGCTGGTGCTAGATCTGGAGCTGGAGATTCAGCTGGAGCTTGAGCTGGAGCTAGAGCTGGAGGTGGAGCTGTATCTGGAGCTAAAGCTAGACGTGGACCTGGAGTTGCAGTTGGAGTTGGAGCTGGATATAGAGCTGAGGCTAGAGGTAGATCTGGTGATTGGGCAGGAGGAGCCAGGGCTAGTTGTAGATGGAGATAGAGCTAGTGGCAGATGTGGAAATGGATCTGGAGCTGGATCCGGAGATGGAGATGGAGATGGAGATGACGCTTGAGATAGAGGTAGAGCTGAAGGTGGAGCTCGAGCTAGAGCTCGAACTGGAGATAGTTGGAGATGGAGATGGAACGAGAACTGGAGATGGGCCTGAAGAAGCCTGAGATGTAGCTGGAGATGGAGCTGGAGCTGGTGCTGTGGATGGAGCTGGGGATGGAGCTGGAGATAAACGTAGTTAAGCTCCAGATATAGATGGAGGTAGAGATATAGATGGAAATCGAGATAGCGGAAGCACGGGATAGAGATTATAATTACTTAACATGTGTTATCATTTGTTATAGTTGTGATCGTGCATTATGATGTGTTACATTGCATGATAGCGTGTAATAGTGTATCATATTGACATAGTGTGTTATAGTATTATAGTGTTATCGGTGTATATTTATAGAGCATTCTATGTTGTTATAGTGTATTGTCGTGTGTTACTTTACATGAAAGTGTGTAATATTGTGTTATAGTGTGTAATAGTGTATTATTGTATGTTATATTGTTAAAACTATAACATTATATATATAATACACTATAACACATATTTTAATACGTTATAACACAATAATACACGCTCCAACAACACACTGCAACAATATAATACCATGACATTATAACTCAGTAATAGTCTGATACACAAAAACACACTAACATTATATACTCCATAATACTATATAAAACGATATATATTAGAACACATAGTTTAATACTTCTTAAACCAATACACTATAACACGCTATAACACATTATAACACACCATTCATAACAACAATACAACAAATTATAATACACTGTAACACATTATTACACAACATATCACTATAATAGAATAACACACTATACTATTACACACTATTACACGACACCCAATAGCACGACAATACATACTATCACACTACGTATACTAAAGTACAATATACAACATACTAAGTACATTTTAATACACCAGCACACACCCAATACCACATTATTATACACTCACACTTTAACGGACTATAATACTATCATATTATATTTTAATCTCAGTGTAATACACTTTAACACAATATAATACACTGCAAAATATTACACACTGTATACATAACATAACACAATAATACACTAAAACATTATCATGATATCACACGATCATACACGCGATAAAAACACTATCATAACTGTATTACTATAAAACCATACAAAACACTATCACACAGCACACTATAAAACGCGATAACTGATAATACATTAATAGACTAAGATGCTAACATTCTATAATACACCATAACAATCCATAATACACGGAAGCAATATCACACTTTAACACCCTATAACACATTATAACACAGTTAAGGTTAGTAACACATTGTAATACCTATAAAATACACCATAACGCAATTTAACGCAATGTAAACACATTTTAACACTATAACATACCAAAGCACTAAAACAACATAATTATATAAAGTGTTAACACAATGATAACATTGTTTTAAGTATGATATCGTTATGTTACCCTTAACATACCATAAACACGATAATACACTTACGCGCTATTACAGTATAATACATTATACGATATTATACACAGTATAATACTAAAACTGACTAACGCAATATACACTATATCTTAATATAATAAAATGTATATAATACATCAGAGAACAATATTGCCTTACAGACACACAATACACTATATTACACTTATAGACGCATGTATTGTTGTCGTCTATTCTGGTGTGTTATGGTGTACTATATTGTATTAAGTATGATAACTTTTATAAAAGTGTAAAAAATACTATAATCCCTGAACATTATAATATTCTTTATAATACATTACATTATACACAATAAAACATAATACATAACAGTGAGAATATATAGAATGTGTTACAATGTCATAATTTACTGTGCTTTTATGTTGTATTTGATAGTATAATGCTATAAACTATATAGCACACTATATTACCACTCAAAACAAAATGGCAAACTACTACACCACATTACTTCACACTATACTAAACTAACACTATTATACTATATCTAGAATCTGCTGTAACACTATTACAATGTAACACACTATAAAACAGTTTAAAATACCATATAGTATAGTGTTATATGTTAGAACGTGTTATTCTGTCTGTCTGTGCATTGTAGTGTTATGTATTATAATATTTATTATAATGTGTTATAAAGCATTATTATGTATCTTAGCGAATTATAGCAATTTTTTGCGTGTTGCTGTTATTCCGTGTGATAGTGTTATAAAGTATTATTGTGTACAATAGTGTGATAATGTTACTGTATCATAACGTGTTCTAGTGTTTATAATTTGGTAAAGTATGAGTGTGATGTCGTTGTCGTGTTAGAGTGAATAGTATATTAGAATGTGTTATAATGCTGTCATAATTTTATATAGTATTTTATAGTAAGGTATGCTTAATAATGATACATAATAATATACTTAATTATTATGTGTCGTAGCGAGTTATAGTGTATTTTTCCGTGTTCTAGTGTGGCATAATGTATTATAGTGTTATTCCGGAATAGTATTTTTGTGTATAATAGTGTGTGATAATGTGTTAAACTGAATCATAACGTTATAGTGTTACAATTTGGTAAAGTGTATTATAATGAGTGTTAAATTGTGTGATGTCGTTGACGTGTACTATGTCATGTTAGTGAACAGTATATTAGAATGTGTTAGAATGTGTCATAATTTACTGTCATTTTATACTATTTTATAGTAGGTTATAATGATATAAACTATATACAGGTGCACAACCTTTTATCCGAAGATCCAAATAACGAAAACCTCCGAATAGCGGACATTTTTTCGGTCCTTGAAGAAAGGTCCTTGAAAACGTTCACCGAGGGCGGCCCGCAGAGGTGACAGCGAAACCTCCGGTCGGTCCTCGAAGAAAGGGGAACTAAATCCCCATTCATAAAAGAGAAGGTGAGGGTATATTGCGCGGGAGGGTTAATAATTGACAATATGCTGCTGCCTGCCCGCTGAGTTAAAAAGTTCCCACGGTAGCACGATACACAGTGTATCGTGAGTCTTGCGTGGGAACTTTTTAACTCAGCGGGCAGGCAGCAGCAGATTGTCGCTGCCTTCAGTTTCAACCCACCTACACCCCTCTGCTTCCCGGCCATGTGTGTGACCCCTTCCCTCCCCTCTCCAGCTCCCCGCCCTTTGCACCGGCGCGGGGACTTTGCACTGTCTTCATGTCAGCGATGTTAGCAGGTCAGTGCCAGTCACCGGAGACGTCAGGACCAACGGGACACCGACCCCCAGGCCCACTGCATGTCAGCGATGTTAGCAGGTCAGTGCCAGTCACCGGAGACGTCAGGACCAACGGGACACCGACCCCCAGGCCCACTGCAAGCACGGAGATCCCAGAGACCCACAGCCAGCAGCAGCCCAGCCCCGTTTCAACTCCAGAGGAAAACTGCAAACTGGCCGGAGACATCAGGACCACCAGAAGCCGCTCCCCGATGGGCCGCAACGGCGACAAGTGGCAGTTCGCCCACAGCCCCCTCATCGGGACACCAACCCCCAGGCCCATTGCAAGCACGGAGATCCCAGATCAGCAACTCCAGCCCAGCCCCGCTCCAACTCCAGAGGAACACGCTCCCCGTATGGGCAGAAGCTGATGGTGTGCAAGGTACGTCTTGTTCTTGGGGTCGCGCAGCTCGGGCTGTGGGTGAACTGCCACTTGTCGCCGTAGCGGCCCATCGGGGAGCGGATTCCTCTGGAGTTGGAGGGTGAGGGGGGTATTGTGCTGTTTGATCGCTGCCTGCTATCCCAGGGACAGGGAGACAGGACGTTCACCGAGGGCGGCCCGCAGAGGTGACAGCGGAACCTCCGGTCGGTTCTCGAAGAAAGGGGAACTAAATCCCCATTCATAAAAGAGAAGGTGAGGATACATTGCGCGGGAGAGTAGGAATCCCAAGACAAAGTTGAGTGAGCGTTCACCGAGGGTGGCCCGCAGAGGTGACAGCGGAACCTCCGGTCGGTCCTGGAAGAAAGGGAAACTAAATCCCCTTCATAAAAGAGAAGTGGAGGGTATATTGCCCGGGAGGGTATATCGCCTACCTGGAAGAAACCGGACATTTTTCCCAGGATGTCGTCTGCACACCAAAGCTCACGTTTGGCGCCAAACGCATGTCGCCTCTGCTGCACACGGATATAAGAGTGTGAAAATGTCCCCTAAGGGCATGTAGCCCCGCTAGGGTGACATGAGTGCGAGAGGTGATTCAATGCGGCGGTCACATTTATAAATTCAGGAATTCATTCAACACACTGCATTTCATACAGACATTTATTCTGCAAGAAAAAACTACATTGAAGACTCAAACTCGCGACCGAGGAACTGCCGGGATCAAGGCGCAAACTCGCGACCTTGCGGATATGAGCCGAGCACTCTACCACTGAGCCAGCCATTAAAATCTACGCTAAAAAATTTCCATTCCGAAGACCGACAAATTCCGAATTACGAAAAGTGTCTGGTCCCAAGGCTTTCGGATAAAAGGTTGTGCACCTGTAGTACATATAGCACACTATACTACCGCACAAAACAAACTACTGCAACACACTACACACTATACCAGACTAACACTATAATACATTTAACTTGGATCTGCTGTAACTATCACACTATAAGACAATGTAACACACTATAGAACAGTTTAAAATACTATATAGTTAGTTTGCTATATTTTATTATAGTGTGTTATTGGCATTTTTGTGCATTGTTCTAATTATATTGATATGGTGCGTTACGGTATGTCTTAATGTTATGTTGCATTGTTGTGTGTATTATGGTGTGCTATAGTATAATAAACATAATTGTGTATTTATAATATGCCTTACAGTATATAATGGTGTTACAGTGTAGAAAATGGTTAAAGGGTGTTAAATATTTATATTGTGTTGTTTTAGTGCGTTATGGTATGTTATATTTTATTATATTGTTTAAAGTGTGTTACAGTTGTTAAAATGTGTTATAATACATATAGCACACTATATTACCACACCAAACACAATGATCAACTACTACAACATTATACTTCACACTATACCAGTAACACAATAATACATTTAACTACGACCTGTGGTAACTATCACACTGTGTTATAGTGCATTTTAGTGGTATAATGTATTAAATTGCATTATAGTATATTGCTGTTCTGTCTGTGTGCATTGTAGTGTTATGTGTTATAATGTATATTATAATGTGTTATAGTTATGTGTTATATACTTACAAAATTCTTAAGGGGTTGGACAGGCTAGATGCAGGAAGATTGCTCCCGATGTTGGGGAAGTCCAGGACAAGGGGTCACAGCTTAAGGATAAGGGGGAAATCCTTTAAAACCGAGATGAGAAGAACTTTTTTCACACAGAGAGTGGTGAATCTCTGGAACTCCCTGCCACAGAGGGTAGTCGAGGCCAGTTCATTGGCTATATTTAAGAGGGAGTTAGATGTGGCCCTTGTGGCTAAAGGGATCAGGGGGTATGGAGAGAAGGCAGGTACAGGATACTGAGTTGGATGATCAGCCATGATCATATTGAATGGCGGTGCAGGCTCGAAGGGCCGAATGGCCTACTCCTGCACCTAATTTCTATGTTTCTATTATGTATCCTAGAGAGTTATAGTTTTGCGTATTATAGTGTGTTATTGCGTGTTACTGTATAATGTATTAATGTGTATAATTGTGTGTGATAATGTGTTAAACTGTATCATACCGTGTTATAGTGTATTCTAGTTTGTTATAATTTGGTAAAGTGTATTATAATGAGTGTTAAAGTGTGTGATGTCGTTGTCGTGTACTATGGCGTGTTAGTGAAGAGTATATTAGAATGTGTTATAATGTTGTGTCATAATTTACTGCGTAGTATTTTATAGTTGGTTATAATGCTATAAACTATATAATACATATAGCTCACTATATTACCGCACAAAACACAATGATCAACTACTACAACACTAGACTTCGCTATACCAGACTAACTATAATACATTTAACTAGGATCTGCTGTAACTATCACACTATAAGACAATGTAACACACTAGTTTCAAATATAAACTATAGTTAGTTTGCTATAGTTTATTACAGTGTATTATTGGTATTTTTGTATTATTCTAATTATATTGATATGGTGTGTTACAGTATGTCAAGCTTGTGTTGCATTGTTGTTGTGTATTATGGTGTGATAGTATAATAAACATAACTGTATATTATAATATGCCTTAGTGTATTATATTGTTATGGTGCATTACAGGGTATTACAGTGTATAAAAGTGTGTTACAGTTGTTAAAATGTGCTATAATGCGTTATAGTTCATTTTGGTGGTATAATGTATTACAGTGCGCAATATGTTAGAACTTGCTATTCTGTCTGTCTGCATTGTTGTGATGTATTATAATGTATATTATAATGTGTTATAGTTATGTGTTATAGTGCATTATTATGTATCGTAGCGAGTTATAGTGTGTTTTTGCGTGTTCTGGTGTGTTATAGTGTATTATAGTGTGTTATTGCGTGTTACAGTTATAATAGTGTGTGATAATGTGTTAAACGGTATCATAACGTGTTATAGTGTATTCTAGTGTTATAATTTGGTAAAGTGTATTATAATGAGTGTTAAAGTGTGTGATGTCGTTGTCGTGTGCTATGGCGTGTTAGTGTATAGAATATTAGAATGTGTTATAATGTTGTGTCATAATTTACTGTCATTCTATATAGTATTTTATAGTAAGTTATAATGCTATAAACTATATAATACATATAGCACACTATATTACCGCACAAAACACAACGATCAACTACTACAACGCTATGCAAAACTCTATAATACATTTAACTAGGATCTGCTGTTACTATCACACTACAAGAAAATGTAACTCACCAGTTTCAAATATAAACTATAATTAGTTTGCTATAGTTTATTATAGTGTGTTATTGGTATTTTTGTATTAATCCAATTATATTGATATGGTGTGTTACAGTATGTCAATCTTGTGTTGCATTGTTGTGTATTATGGTGTGATAGTATAATAAACATAATTCTGTATTATAATATGCCTTAGTGTATTATATTGTTATGGTGCATTACAGGGTGTTACAGTGTATAAAAGTGTTAAAAGGTGTTATGTATTTATATTGTGTTGTTTTAGTGCGTTATAGAGTTTGGCATAGTGTTATAGTGTATTACATTGTGTTTAAAGTGTGTTATCTTTGTTAAAATGTGTTATAATGCATTATAGTGCATTTTAGTGGTATAATGTATTAAAGTGCTTTATAGTATATTGCAATATGTTAGACCCTGCTGTTCTGTCTGTCTGTGCATTGTAGTTATGTATTATAATATATATTATAATGTGTTTTAGTTATGTGTTATTGTGCATTATTATGTATCGTTGCGAGTTATAGTGTACTTTTGCGTGTTATTGCGTGTTATAATGTATTAATGTGTATAATTGTGTGTGATAATGTGTTAAACTGTCATCATATCCGGGAATGTTGTCTTATCCGGGTATGTCGTCATATCCGGGAATGTCATCATATCCGGATACGTCGACATATCCGGCAAAGTCGTCATATCCGGGAATGTCACCATATCCGGGAATGTCGTCATATCCGGGTATGTCGTCATATCCGGGAATGTCGTCATATCCGGGTATGTCATCATATCCAGGTATGTCCTCATATCCGGGAATGTCGTCATATCCGGGTATGTCATCATATCCAGGTATGTCCTCATATCCAGGTATGTCCTCATTTCCGGGAATGTCATCATATCCGGGAATGTAGTCATATCCAGGTATGTCGTCATATCCGGGTAAGTCATCATATCCGGGAATGTCGCCATATCTGGGAATGTCATCATATACAGGAAGGTCGTCATATCCGGGTATGTCATCATATCCGAGAATGTCGTCATATCCGGGAAGGTATTCATATCCGGGTATGTCGTCATATCCGGGAATGTCATCATATCCGGGAATGTCGTCATATCCGAGTATGTCCTCATATCCGGGTATGTCGTCATATCCGGGAATGTCATCATATCCGGGAATGTCGTCATATCCGGGAATGTCTTCATATCCGGGTATGTCGTCATAACCGGGTATGTCGTCATATCCGGGAATGTCACTCTCAACTCTCAACAAAACCAACACTAAACTAAATGTGTAGGAAGAAACTGCAAGTGATGGTTTACACTGAGGATAGACACAAAATGCTGGGGTAACTCAGCGGGACAGGCAGCATTTCTGGAGGGAAGGGGTGGGTGACGTTTCGGGTCGAGGCCCTTTTTCAGGCTGAGTCAAGTCAAGTCAAGTCAAGTCACATTTATTTATATAGCACATTTAAAAAAACAACTCTCGTTGGCCAAAGTGCTTTACATTTGTTATAAGAATAGTATAAACAAACAAACTACATACATATATACATATAGCCCTCGCTCAGTGGACGTCAGGAAGGCTTGGGAGTATAGATAAGATTTTAGTCTTGACTTAAAGGAGTCGATGGAGGAGTAGTTCTGATGGGAAGGGGGATACTGTTCCACAGTCTAGGAGCTGCAACCGCAAAGGCGCGGTCGTCCCTAAGCTTATGCCTAGACCGCGGGATATTCAGCAGCCCCAAGTCGGCCGATCTGAGGGTCGTGGGAGAGTGAGACACATAGTTAAGGAAGTGTGAGGTGTGAAAACGAGACATCAAAGGAGACATCAAGAGTCAAGAGTGTTTTATTGTTATGTCCCAGAGAGAACAATGAAATGAGGTGACAACGAAGCATACAGAGATAAAATTTAATCAGAGGGACAGTCAGACTGGTTGGAGAACTAGGAAGGGGCAGGGATGGAGAGAGAGGGGAAGCAAGGGGCCCAACACTAAACTAATCTCTGAAGCAGGGTCTCAACCCAAAACGTCTCCCGTTCCTTCTCTCCGGAGATGCTGCCTGAGTTACTCCAGTTTTTTGTGTCTATCTCCGGTTTAAACCAGCATCTGCAGTTCCTTCCAACACTAGACTAAACTAATCAGTCAGTGAAGCTCTGAAGGGTTTAGAATTGCATTGTCAACCCATCAATGTATTGTGAGATGAATGCCATGCCACAACTGGGTCCTGCCTATTTCCTTCGCTCCATAGATGCTGCCTCACCCGCTGAATTTCTCCAGCATTTTTGTCTACCTGCACTGACAGAGACCTCTCCTGGTCAGAAGCTAACATTGCGATGCTCATCGCTCTGTGGATGTTCAGTTTAGTTTAGAGACACAGCGCGGAAACAGCCCCTTCGGCCCACCGAGTCCGCGCCGACCAGTGTCGTGGTTTGGAGACTTAAATATGGATAAGATGACACAGATACGGAGAATTCTTCAAGAAGACGAAAGCCTGTATTTGCAAACATCAGCTGGAACATTCAGAGATGACAGATCACCTGTCTGTTCTCTAATTACTCTCTGATTCACAGAAACTAGCAGCTTTTATTGTAGTTCTTTAGCCCTATCTCTGCTTCTTTATCTTGCTTGCTGTACTCCTTTCGCATCAATCTATCTTCTATTCTAATATTCACTGTCTCGCCACCATTACGTCCGACCTTGGTTCAGTCTTATTAAACTTTACATTTCCCGTCCATATCTCGTCCCTCACTCGCCACCCTTAAATTAACTTCTAATGTCCCAGCTTGTCCTGCCACCATTATGTTTCAGTTAAAGCCAAGGCTACCTACACCATATTACATTGTTACATATTGGTTTATACATTTACACACAAAGATACAAATGTACTTATTAAGAATACAGATACAAAAGTAAAAATAAGTAAAAATAAGTAACATATTTTATACCTTGATTACCAGATAAATGTTAAGTGCTGCAAAACTAACAATCACGTGAGTCTGAGTACAATAAGCTGATTACGTAAAATAGCTGACATCGCTGTCTATGATAAATGTCTTAATTAAGTCTTCTATAACTTCCATACCAGCGATCCCCGCACACTAACATTGCCCTACACACACCAGGGACAATTTACATTTATACCAAGTCAATTAACCTACAAACCTGTGAGTGTTTGGAGTGTGGGAGGATTTCGGAGAAAACCCACGCAGGTCACGGGGAGAACGTACAAACTCCGTACAGACAGCACCCGTAGTCAGGATCGAACCCGGGTCTCTGGCGCTGTAAAGCCCCAACTCAACCGCTGCGCCACCATGGCGGTTGAGGATTTAGTGACTAAAATCTTTGAAAATTGCTCTTGGCTTGCTGGATCCCTCCATTGCTAACCATTTTAACTCCACTCCCCATTCCCATACTGACCTTTCCATCCTGGACCTCCTCCAGGGCCTCACGGTGGTGCAGCGGTAAAGTTGCTGCCTGACAGCGCCAGAGACCCAGGTTCGATCCTGACCACGGGTGCTGTCTGTACGGAGTTTATCTCCTCTCTTTCAAATTTCAGGTTAAATCTTATCATATTGTGGTCGCTACCTCCTAGTGGTTCATTTACCTTGAGCACTCTTATTAAATCCGGTTCATTGCATAACACTAAATCCAAAATTGCCCTCTCCCTGGTAGGCTCCAGTACCAGCTGCTCGAAGAATCCATCTCGGATGCACTCTACAAATTCCCTTTCTTGGGGTCCAGTACCAACCTGATTTCCCAGTCTTCCTGCATGTTGGAACCATATAACCATATAACCATATAACAATTACAGCACGGAAACAGGCCATCTCGACCCTTCTACTCCGTGCCGAACACGTATTCTCCCCTAGTCCCATACACCTGCGTTCAGACCATAACCCTCCATTCCTTTCCCGTCCATATAACTATCCAATTTATTTTTAAATGATAAAAACGAACCTGCCTCCACCACCTTCACTGGAAGCTCATTCCACACAGCCACCACTCTCTGAAGTTCCCCCTCATGTTACCCCTAAACTTCTGTCCCTTAATTCTCAAGTCATGTCCCCTTGTTTGAATCTTCCCTACTCTCAGTGGGAAAAGCTTATCCACGTCAACTCTGTCTATCCCTCTCATCATTTTAAAGACCTCTATCAAGTCCCCCATTAACCTTCTGCGCTCCAAAGAATAAAGCCCTAACTTGTTCAACCTTTCTCTGTAACTTAGTTGCTGAAACCCAGGCAACATTCTAGTAAATCTCCTCTGTACTCTCTCTATTTTGTTGACATCCTTCCTATAATTAGGCGATCAAAATTGTACACCATACTCCAGAATTGGCCTCACCAATGCCTTGTACAATTTTAACATTACATCCCAACTTCTATACTCAATGCTCTGATTTATAAAGGCCAGCACACCAAAAGCTTTCTTTACCACCCTATCTACATGAGATTCCACTTTCAGGGAACTGTGCACAATTATTCCCAGATCCCTCTGTTCACCTGCATTCTTCAATTCCCTACCATTTACCATGTACGTCCTATTTTGATTTGTCCTGCCAAGATGTAGCACCTCACACTTATCAGCATTAAACTCCATCTGCCATCTTTCAGCCCACTCTTCCAACTGGCATAAATCTCTCTGTAGACTTTGAAAATCTACTTCATTATCCACAACCTCACCTATCTTAGTATCATCTGCATACTTACTAATCCAATTTACCACACCATCATCCAGATCATTGATGTACATGACAAACAACAGTGGACCCAACACAGATCCCTGTGGCACCCCACTAGTCACTGGCCTCCAACCTGACAAACAACCATCCACCATTACTCTCTGGCATCTCCCATTCAGCCACTGTTGAATCCATCTTGCTACTCCACGATTAATACCCAACCATTGAACTTTCTTAACCAACCTTCCATGAGGAACCTCGTCAAAGGCCTTACTGAAGTCCATATATACAACATCCACTGCTTTACCCTCATCAATTTCCCGAGTAACCTCTTCAAAAAATTCAAGAAGATTAGTCAAACATGACCCTTCCAGGCACAAATCCATGTTGACTGTTCCTAATCAGTCCCTGTTTATCCAGATGCTTATATGTATTATCTCTAAGTATCCTTTCCATTAATTTGCCCATCACTGACGTCAAACAAACAGGTCTATAATTGCTAGGTTTACTCTTAGACCCCTTTTTAAACAATGGAACAACATGCGCAGTACGCCAATCCTCCGGCATTATTCCCGTTTTTAATGACATTTGAAATATTTCTGTCATAGCCCCTGATATTTCTACACTAACTTCCCTCAATGTCCTAGGGAATATCCTGTCCGGACCTGGAGACTTATCCACTTTTATATTTCTCAAAAGTGTCAGTACTTCCTCTTCTTTGATCCTCATAGTTTCCATAGCTACTCAACTTGTTTCCCTTACCTCACATAATTCAATATCCTTCTCCTTGGTGAATACCGAAGAAAATAAATTGTTCAATATCACCCCCCTCTCTTTTGGCTCTGCAGATAGCTGTCCACTCTGACTCTCTAATGGACCAATTTTATCCCTCGTTATCCTTTTGCTATTAATATAGCTGTAGAAACCCTTTGGATTTACTTTCACCTTACTTGCCAAAGCCACCTCATATCTTCTTTTAGCTTTTCTAATTTCTTTCTTAAGATTCTTTTTACATTCTTTATACTCCTCAAGCACCTCATTTACTCTATGCTGCCTATAAATATTGTAGATCTCTCTCTTTTTCCGAACCAAGTGTCTAATTTCCCTTGAAAACCATGGCTCTTTCCAATTTTTACTATTTCCTTTCAACCGAACAGGGATATAAAGATTCTGAACTCTTAAAATTTCACCTTTAAATGTCTTCCATTTCTCTTCCACATCTTTCCCATAAAACAAACTGTCCCAATTTACTCCTTTTAAATCCTTTCACATCTCCTCAAAGTTAGCCTTTCTCCAATCAAAAATCTCAACCCTAGGTCCAGTTCTGACCCTCTCCATAATTATATTGAAACTAATGGTATTGTGATCACTGGTCCCGAACTGTTCCCCAACGCATACCTCTGCCACCTGACCCGTCTCATTTCCTAACAGGAGGTCCAGCACCGCCCCTTCTCTAGTAGGTACTTCTATGTATTGCTGCAAAAAACTATCCTGCACACATTTTACAAACTCCAACCCATCCAGCCCATTTACAGAATGTGTTTCCCAGTCTATGTGTGGAAAATTGAAACCTCCCACAATCACTACCTTGTGCTTACTACTAATATCTGCAATCTCCTTACATATTTGCTCTTCCAATTCTCGCTCCCCATTTGGCGGTCTATAATACACCCCTATGTGTTGCTACCCCTTTCCCATTTCTCAGTTCCACCCAAATAGCCTCCCTAGACAAGCCCTCTAATCTATCCTGCCAAAGCACTGCTGTAATATCTTCCCTGATAAGCAATGCAACACCTCCACCTCTTGCCCCTCCAATTCTATCACACCTGAAGCAACGAAATCCTGGAATATTTAGTTTCCAATCACAGCCCTCCTGCAACCATGTTTCACTGATCGCAACAACATCATACTTCCAGGTGTCAATCCAGGCTCTAAGTTCATCCACCTTTCTTACAATGCTCCTAGCATTAAAATATACACATTTAAAAAACCCACCATCTCTTATTCTCTGTTTATTGTCTTTTTCTTCTCTCTCCCCCACATTTTGGGTCAGAGTGCTACCATTCTCTGCCTCCTGCCTTACACACTGACTGCTAGCTTTCCCAATTCGAGTCCCTCCCCCCAACCATACTAGTTTAAAGTCTCCCCAGTAGCCTTTGCTCCCATGAACCTCCCATGACCACCGTAGCATTGCCTTTCTTACATGCATGTTGTATGTTCTCTGTTCCATGCACGTTCCATGTTCCATGTTGCATGTTCCATGTTGCATGTTCCATGTTGCATGTTCCATGTTGCATGGTCCATGTTGCATGTTCCATGTTGCATGTTCCATGTTCTCTATTTCTATGTTCTATGTTCTATTTGCGATACCCATCTTTAAAAATAGGGAGGCAGACACAAAATGCTGGAGTAACTCAGCGGGTGAGGCAGCATCTATGGAGAGAAGGAATGGGCGATGTTTCGGGTCAAAACCCTCAATAGGGACACTGGAATGAGAAATGCAGATTACTTCTTCAGATCAATACCGTTGCAATTCACTGGGCAGTCTATTGTATTTTTTGTCCCATTCACTACCAAGGGGGTAAAGATGGGGATTCCAGAGAAGTACGGTGGCACAGCTAATACTGTAGATCTTTTTCCTCACAGCTCAACAAATCTACGGTTCGATCCTGGCCTCCGGAGATGTCAATGTGGATGGAGTTTGCTCATTCGACTTTTAGTTTAGTTTAGTTTAGTTTACAGATACAGAATGAAAACAGGCCCTTCGGCCCACTGAGTCCACGCCAACCATCGATTACCCGTTCACACTAATTCTAAGTTATCCCACTTTCTCATCCACTCCCGACGCAGTAGGGACAATTTACAGAGGACCAATGTTCTCCAGTGATACTACCTGACCCAAGATGGCTTGTATTCCAAAACAGGGATGTGATGCTGAAGCTCTATAAGGCCGCATTTGGAATACTGTGAGAAATTTTAGGAAGGATGTGCTGGCTCTGGAGAGGGTCCAGAGGAGGTTTACAAGAATGATCCCAGGAATGAGAAGGTTAACCTATGATGTGCGTTTGTCGGCACTGGGCCTGTATTCGCTGGAGTTTAGAAGAATGAAGTGGGGGACCTCATTGAAAGGTACAGAATAGCAGAATAGTGAAAGGCTTGGATAGAGTGGATGTGGAGAGGATGTTTCCACTAGTGGGAGAGTCTAGGACTAGAGGTCACAGCCTCAGAATTAAAGGATGTACTTTTAGGCAGGAGATGAGGAGACATTTGTTTAGTCAGAGAGTGGTGAATCTGTGGAATTCTTTGACACAGAAGGCTGTGGAGGCCAAGTCAGTGGATATTTTTAAGGCAGAGATAGATAAATTCTTGATTAGTATGGGTGTCAGAGGTTATGGGGAGAAGGCAGGAGAATGGGGTTAGGAGGGAGAGATAGATCAGCCATGATTGAATGGCGATGTAGACTTGATGTAGACTAGGTCGAATGGCCTAATTCTGTTCCAATCACATGACCTTATGACCCACTGAGTTACTCCAGCACTTTGTGTCTATCTTCAAGTTCAAGTTCAAGTGAGTTTATTGTCATGTGTCCCTGTATAGGACAATGAAATTCTTGCTTTGCTTAAGCACACAGAAAATAGTATGCATTTACTACAAAACAGATAAATGTGTCCATATACCATGATATAAATATATACACACATGAATAAATAAACTGGTAAAGTGCAAATAACAGAAAGTGGTTGTTAATAATCAGAGTTTTGTCCGAGCCAGGTTTAATAGCCTGATGGCTGTGGGGAAGTAGCTATTCCTGAACCTGGTTGTTGCAGTCTTCAGGCTCCTGTACCTTCTACCTGAAGGTAGCAGGGAGATGAGTGTGTGGCCAGGATGGTGTGGGTCTTTGATGATACTGCCAGCCTTTTTGAGGCAGCGACTGCGATAAATCCCCTCGATGGAAGGAAGGTCAGAGCCGATGATGGACTGGGCAGTGTTTACTACTTTTTGTAGTCTTTTCCTCTCCAGGGCGCTCAAATTGCCGAACCAAGCCACGATGCAACCGGTCAGTATGCTCTCGACTGTGCACCTGTAGAAGTTAGAGAGAGTCTTCCTTGACAATCCGACTCTCCGTAATCTTCTCAGGAAGTAGGGCGCTGATGAGCTTTTTTGATAATTGCGTTAGTGTTCTCGGACCAGGAAAGATCTTCAGAGATGTGTACGCCCAGGAATTTGAAGATCTTGACCCTTTCAACCATCGACCCGTTGATATAAATGGGGCTGTGGGTCCCCCTCCTACTCCTTCCAAAGTCCACAATCAGTTCCTTGGTTTTACTGGTGTTGAGGGCCAGGTTATTGCGCTGGCACCATATGGACAGTTGCTCGATCTCTCTTCTGTATTCTGACTCATCCCCATCAGTGATACGCCCCACAATAGTGGTGTCGTCAGCGAACTTGATGATGGAGTTCGCACTGTGGTTCGCTACGCAGTCATGGGTATAGAGTGAGTACAGCAGGGGGCTGAGCACGCAGCCTTGAGGTGCTCCCGTGCTGATTGTTATCGAGGCTGACACATTTCCACCAATACGAACAGACTGTGGTCTGTGGATGAGGAAGTCGAGGATCCAGTTGCAGAGGGATGCGCAGAGACCCAGTTCTGCGAGTTTGGTAACCAATTTGGAGGGGATGATTGTGTTAAATGCCGAGCTGTAATCAATGAATAACAGCCTGACAGATGAGTTTTTGTTGTCCAAGTGGTCCAGTGCGGAGTGGAGAGCCAGCGAGATCGCATCCACCGTTGATCTGTTCTGGCGGTACGCGAACTGTAGTGAGTCCAGGTTTTTGTCGAGGTAGGAGTTGATTTGCTCCATGATCAACCTTCATCACCACCGGCGTTAGTGCCACTGGTCGATAGTCATTGAGGCACGTCACCTTACTCTTCTTGGGCACCGGTATAAATGATGCCCTTTTAAAGCAGGTGGGGACCTCAGAACTCAGAAGTGAGAGGTTCAAAATGTCCGTAAAAACTCCCGCCAGTTGGTCCGCACAGGTTTTTAGAACTCGACCGGGTATACCATCAGGACCATGTGCTTTTCGGGGGTTCGCCCCTCTGAAGGATTTCCTGACATCGGCCTCTGTGACTGAGACTGAAATGCCATCACAGCGAATGGGGGATTGGGAAGGCACATCAGTATTCTCCCTGTCAAAGCGTGCGTAAAACGCATTGAGCTCGTCAGGGAGTGATGTTACACCGACATTCGAGCTGCCTCCTGGTTTTGCCTTGTAGGAAGTGATTGCATTCAGGCCCTGCCACAGCTGCCGAACATCTGTCTCGTCCTCCAGTTTGGAGCAGAAGTCCCTTTTGGCCTTTTTGATGGCCTTACCAAGGTCGTATCTAGTCTTCATGTAGGCCACGGTATCATTGGAGGTGAATGCCCTGTGTCTGGACTTCAGGAGAGTGCGGATCTCAAAGTTCATCCAAGGTTTCTGATTGGGAAACACTCGGAAGGTTTTTGTAGGGATGCAGTCCTCCACACATTTCTTTATGAAGTCTGTAACGACTGTGGCATATTCGTTCAAGTCCGTTGCCGAGTCCTTGAACATTGCCCAGTCTACAGACTCCAAACAGTCCTGGAGTTGTTCTTCTGCCCCCCCCCCCCCCCCGACCAGCTCAGCACTGTCCTCACTTCTGGGGGTGCGCTCTTTAATTGCTGCCTGTAGGCAGGAAGAAGCAGCACCGCGGTATGGTCGGACTTACCGAAGTGAGGGCGAGGGATAGAACGATAGGCATTCTTAATGGTGGTGTAGCAGTGGTCGAGGGTGTTAGGTCCTCTGGTGCAGCAGGAGACATGTTGGTGGAAGTTGGGGAGTGATTTCTTGAGGTTCGCCTTATTGAAGTCCCCAGCAATGGTGGTAAATGCCTCGGGGTAAGACATCTGGTGTTTGTTGACCACGGCGTGCAGCTCCTCCAGTGCCAGACGGACGTCTGCTTGGGGTGGGATGTAGACGGGATAACGGAGGTGAATTCTCTCGGGAGGTAGAAGGGACGGCACTTCACCGCCAGATGTTCGAGGTGTGGAGAGCAGGAGTTGGACAGGACTGCCATGTCTGAACACCACGCAGAGTTGACCATGAGGCAGACGTCCCCTCCTCTCCCTTTCCCAGATGCCAGGGTACGGTCCATCTTTGGTACAAACCAGCATCTGCAGTTCCAGCTGTTGCAGGGAGATGACCTTCTGTGTTCTGTGTTAGGTGGGACTTTGGTCACTAATGTGTGCATGGGTATTGAACACCAACCCTAAATGCCTCCAGGGAGGTCCCTTGCCTGCTGACAAAGTCCACCGGCCACACCTACACAGTGAAACCACCAGATGGCAGTACAGCTCAGCGTAAGGAAACAAGGAGTTGCAGGGAGCTCAGATGTGAGCTCAGACATTAGCACGCAACATCAGACAGCTTGCACACATATGTGCAGTTACATGCCCGCGGTCAAAGATGTATAGAGAAAAAGACATTTTCCAAGTTACCGAAAAGTTACAAAAATATTGTTACTTACTTGGTTCAATTGATGCATCAAATGGGACTCATGATGGCCTGATCTAAATAAACCTGTAGGAAGGAACTGCAGATGCTGGTTTACACCAAAGATAAACACAAAGTGCTGGAGTAACTCAACGGGACAGGCAGCATCCCCGGAAAGAAGGAATGTGCGACATTTCGGGTCGAGACCCTTCTTCAGGCTCGACCCGAAACGTCACCCATTCCTTCTCTCCAGAGGTGCTGTCTGTCCCGCTGAGTTACTCCAGCATTTTGTGTCTATCTAGATAAACTTGGACTGATCCAGACTGACCCAGACCGATCTAGACTGGTAGGAAGCTGGGATGTAATGTTAAAATTGTACAAGGCATTGGTGAGACCAAATCTGGAGTATGGTGTACAATTTTGGTCGCCCAATTATAGGAAGGATGTCAACAAAATAGAGAGAGTACAGAGGAGATTTACTAGAATGTTGCCTGGGTTTCAACAACTAAGTTACAGAGATAGGTTGAATAAGTTAGGTCTTTATTCTCTGGAGCGCAGAAGGTTAAGGGGGGACTTGATAGAGGTATTTAAAATGATGAGAGGGATAGACAGAGTTGATGTGATCAAGCTTTTCCCTTTGAGAATAGGGAAGATTCAAACAAGAGGACATGACTTCAGAATTAAGGGACAGAAGTTTAGGGGTAACATGAGGGGGAACTTCTTTACTCAGAGAGTGGTAGCGGTGTGGAATGAGCTTCCAGTGGAAGTGGTGGCGGCAGGTTCGTTGGTATCATTTAAGAATAAATTGGATAGGCATATGGATGAGAAGGGAATGGAGGGTTATGGTATGAGTGCAGGCAGGTGGGACTAAGGGAAAAAAATTGTTCGGCGCGGACTTGTAGGGCCGAGATGGCCTGTTTCCGTGCTGTAATTGTTATATGGTTATATGGTTATATGGAAACAAAGGAAACCGGAGCACCGTGAGAAAACCCACATGGGTCACGGGGAAAATGTGAAAACTCTGTATAGACAGTACCAGGTAGTCAGAATTGAACCCTGGTGGGTGGCACTGTGCGGCAGCAGCTCTACCTGCTGCGCCACCGTGCTGCCCCATGTATCCTCAGCTATGGCCCTGGTGGGTGGCACCACTGTGATGTGGACGATGCCGTCAGGCTGAATGATGAGATACTGTGAGCATTTTGTGGGAAGTGGCAATGCTTCAGGAAGAGGGAACCAGTGTGTGCCGGGAACAGTACTAATCAAAATGGCCGCTTGCCCTGCCTGTAGCCAAGTCCCTTCAGCATTGCTGGAGCTTCACTAGTCTAGACCCTGAACCAGACGGAGACTGGTTTACGAGCAGGCCCAGACAGGGACTGATTAAAGACCAGACCCAGACAGAAAATGGATTAGAGAAGACCCAGACAGGGACTGATTAAAGAGTAGACCCAGACAGAGACTGGTTTAAGAGCCAGACCCAGACAGGGACTGGTTTAAGAGCCAGACCCAGACAGAGAGACTGGTTTAAGAGCAGACCCAGACAGTGACTCATTAAACAGTAGACACAGACAGTGACTGGTTTAACAGCAGTCTGAGACTGAGAGTGATTTAGCAGACCCAGAAAGGGTTAGAAGAATTTAGAAGAAGACCCAGACAAGGAGTGGTTTAAGAGCCAAATTGGTTTAAGACACAGACGGAGACTGGTTAATGAGCAGACCCAGACAGGAACGGATTAAGCAGTAGACAGAAACTCAGATACAGACTAAGCACTAAACCCAGACAGACTGGTTCCAGATTCGGACCCAGACGCACTTACACCAGAGCCAGACTAACTCAATAACAATGTTTTTTATATACCGATCAAATATTAAAACAACATGTTCGGGAAAAATAAAGGTTTTGAGTTTACTGCACATGTGACTGGCCTCCTGGCGTCCACTTGCTGCTCAGCAGACTGGGAATTAGACTTTAACTCTCAGAGACTCCAGAGTAATCTAGAAGGGCTGGCAGGCTTAGGAAGTGTTGGCACCGCGCATTACTTTACAAGAGCCTTTTCAAAGGTTTGGCTTTTAATTAGTCTCTTGGAGTCAATGAAGCAGTAATCCATCCTTGCATTGCCGTGTAGTTTCATAAG
The DNA here is from genome assembly GCF_010909765.2 of Amblyraja radiata. Taxonomy (NCBI): domain Eukaryota; kingdom Metazoa; phylum Chordata; class Chondrichthyes; order Rajiformes; family Rajidae; genus Amblyraja; species Amblyraja radiata. The sequence continues at coordinate 6,636,881 of NC_045960.1, forward strand.
CATATGTTTGTAGTTGTGGTGTCAGGGTGACGTCCATTGATGATAGACACTAAGTGCTGGAGTAGCTCAGCGGGTCAGGCAGCAACTCTGGGGAAAATTGATAGGTGGCGTTTTGCCTCCAGACCCTTCTTCAGTTCCCGACCCAAAACGTCACCTGTCCATGTTCCCCAGAGATGATCAGTATGGATACGGGGAGCAGGCAGGAGAATGGGGTTCGGAGGGAGAGATTGATCAGCCGTGATTGAATCAATGTGCAGGGAAGAACTGCAGACGCTGGTTTAAATCGAAGGTAGACACAAAATGCTGGAGTAACTCAGCGGGACAGGCAGCATCTCTGGAGAGAAGGAATGGGTGACCTTTCGGTTTGAGACCCTTCTTCAGACTGCAGAGGGGCCTCGACCAAAAACGTCACCTATTCCTTCTCTCCAAAGATGCTGCCTGATGAGTTACTCCAGCATTTTGCGTTATATCTGATTACTCCAAACGCGGCCTCACCAACGTATAGTGTGGTAGCTATCTTCCCTGTCTCTACATGGGAATCATATTAGTTGGGGGGGGTTACTGGAAGGAAAGACCACAGGGAGACATGCAAACTGGGTGGTGAATCTGTGGAATTCTTTGCCACAGAAGGCTGTGGAGGCCAGGTCAATGGATATTTCTAAGGCGGAGATACACAGATTCTTGATTAGTACGGGTGTCAGAGGTTATGGGGAGAGGGCAGGAGAATGGGGGTTGGGATGGAGAGATAGATCAGCCATGATTGAATGGCGGAGTACTCGATGGGCCGAATGGCCTAATTCTGCTCCAATCACTTATGACCTTATGATGAAAATGTGCAGGATTTAAAAATTAATCTGTCAGTGTAGTGGGTCTGAAAAAGAGTCTGTGAGCATGGGGGGAGGTGGACTACATAAGACATAGAACAGAACAGGACAGGAACAGGCCATTCAGCCAACAATGCCCAGGCCGCACATGCTGCCAAGCTTAACTGATCTCCTCTGCCTGCACGTGATCCATATCCCTCCATTCCCTGCATGTCCACAATACGATACGATACGATAGGACTTAATTTATCCCAGGAAGGAAATAGATCTGCCAACAGTCATAAAAACACAACAAGATACATGAAACATGAAATTGAAGTGACGAGTGGAAAGGATTGGGGATGTGCAAAGATTGGGGGGGGGGGAGTCAGTCTCAGTCTACCCCACGACACAAGGGGGAGGAGTTGTACAGTTTGATAGCCACAGGGAAGAAGGATCTCCTGTGGGACTCTATTCCATGGAGCGCAGGAGGATGAGGGGTGATCTTACAGAGGTGTACAAAATCATGAGAGGAATAGATCGGGTAGATGCACAGTCATTTGCCCAGAGTAGGGGAATCGAGGACCACAGGACACAGGTTCAAGGTGAAGGGGAAAAAATTTAATAGGAATCCGAGGGGTAACCTTTTCACACAGAGAGTGGTGGGTGTATGGACCGAGCTGCCAGAGGAGGTAGTTGAGGCAGGGACTATCCCAATGTTTAAGAAGCAGTTAGACAGGTACATGGATAGGACAGGTTTGGAGGGATATGAACCAAGCGTGGGCAGGTGGGACTAGTGTAGCTGGGACATTGTTGGCCAGTGTGGGCAAGTAGGGCCGAAGAGCCTGTTTCCACACTGTATCATTCTATGACTCTATGGCCTATGGTGAATGTGGATGATCAGCCATGACCACAGTGAATGGCGGTGCTGGCTCGAAGGGCCGAATGGCCTACTCCTGCACCTATTGTCTATTGTCTATTGGCTTGCATCATTTATTACAGCAGCTACAAGTTTGGTCGGTGGGGGCGCGTGTTTGTTTTTTCAACCGTTTTTGTTTTTTCAGTGTGTTTTAATGTATGTTTTTAATGTTTCTTTGTGTGTCTTGTGTGGAGGGTGGTGTGGGGGGGGGGGGTAAGGGGGAAACCGCTTCGGTCGCCTCCTCCACGGAGAGGCGACTTTTTCCATGTCGCCTTCCCCGTGGCCTAACAGCAAGGATCGGTGCGGCCTTTCCCGGAGAAGCGCCTGGGGCTTCAGCTTCAACAGCGGGCGCAGCGCGGACTTTTGTCGCAGAGTGGGCGAGCCCTCGCCGGAGGTCGCCGGATGGGAGCGCTTCGTTTCCAGGCCCACGGCAGCCTGAAGCGGTCTGCGGAGCTCCAGCAGCCTGGGATCCCTCATTGGGGACCCCGGAGGAGAAGAGTTCCGACCGCCAGCCTACTTCTACCTCGGGCGCGGCGGGAACTTACCATCCAGAACGGGGTCCCTCGCCGGGGATCCCTGGAGAGGAGCTCTGACCACCGGCCCTGCGGTCTGCGGTGCTTCTGGCTGCGGCGCGGCGGGGACTTTAAATCTTTGACCGCCGGCCTGCGGCCTACACCATCTTGAAGCCGCGGTCTATGGTGGGTAGGCACTGATTCGGGACATACCTGGACTTACCTTGTCTGTACATCTGGACGCCCGCAGCGGCGGCTGCGGAGCTTTGAGGTCCCGACCACGGGGGGAAATGGAGGAGGACTGGCCAAATTTTGTGCCTTCCACCACAGTGATGAATGCTGTGGTGGATGTTTGTGTAAATTTGTAATGTGTATTGTGTGTTCTTTTTTTTGTACCGCTGCTGGCAAATTTATTTCACTTGCACTTATGCGTCCCGTCCCCTTTGCTGCAAAGAATTTAAAGTAATCCCCCTCCAACGTCCACCCCCTACCCTCTCCCCTATTTCCCCCACACCTGTATCCACCCATCACTCGCCAGGCTTTGTCCCGCCTCCACCCCATCGCTCTTCCAGCTTTCACCAACCCACCCCTTCCCACCACCATCGAAGGGATCTAGAGGAGTCGCTGCCTCATAAAGGCAGCCAGCATCATCAGACACACACCACCCTGGCCACGCACTCATCTCACCCCTGCCATCGGGAAGAAGGTACAGGAGCCTGAAAACTGCAACGTCCAGGTTCAGAAACAGCTTCTTCCCCATTGACCACTACAAACTTGAACTAAACTCTGAACTACAAACTGCCTCGAATGCAGTGACTTGGAGGGCCTTCGTTTTTGTATTTGCACTATAGCAGGGGTGTCAAACTCACTTTAGGTCGCGTGTCGGAATGAGTAAAATGCGCCGTCATACGGGCCGGATCAGTTGTACACGTGCGAACGCACACGTGCGCGCTCCCACAGCTTTCGTTGCCTTAGTTTTTTTTCCACAAGAGGCTGGATTGGATCCCTTCACGGACCAGATGCAGCCGCCGGCCCGCGAGTTTGACACCCTTGCATTGTAGTGTTTTTTTTTAATACATTGATCTTACTTTTGTTGTTACTATGTTTACATATCTGTTGTGTTGCTGCAAGTATGAATTCTGTTGTTCCGTTTCGGGACATACCCTCTTGAATCTTGATTATTCTGAAGAAAGGCCCCGACCCAAAAGATTACCTGTCCATTCCCTCCACCAGTGACAATAGACAATAGACAATAGGTGCAGCAGGAGGCTATTCGGCCCTTCGAGCCAGCACCGCCATTCAATGTGATCATGGCTGATCATCCCAATCAGTACCACATTCCTGCCTTCTCCCCATATACCTTGACTCCGCTATCTTTAAGAGCTCAGTCTAGCTCTCTCTTGAAAGTATCCAGAGAACCGGCCTCCACCGCCTTCTGAGGCAGAGAATTCCACAGACTCACAACTCTGTGTGAAAAAGTTTTTCCTGATCTCCATTCTAAATGGCCTCCCCCTTATTCTTAAACTGTGGCCCCTGGTTCTGGACCCCCAACATCGGGAACATGTTTCCTGCCTCTAGCGTGTCCATGCCCTTAATAATCTTATATGTTATCCTTCTAAATTCCAGAGTATACAAGCCCAGCCGCTCCAATCTATCAACATATGATATTCCAAGGTCTCGGACGTGTCTCAGCGCATCCAAGATATCCTGAAATCAGAGGGAGAGGAGCCTGAGGTCGTGGTACATATTGGTACAAATGACATAGGTAAAAAAAGTGAAGAGGTCTTGAAGGGAGGATTTAGGGTGTTGGGAGGAGAGTTAAGGAAAAGGACCAAAAAGGTAGCAATCTCAGGATTACTGCCTGTACCACGCGACAGTGAGAGTAAGAATGGAGCGAGGTGGAGGATAAATGCGTGGCTGAAAGACTGGTGCAGAGGGCAGGGATTCAAGTTTCTGGATCATTGGGATTTCTTTTGGGGAAGGTGGGACCTGTACAGAGAGGATGGGTTGCACTTGAACCCGAGGGGGACCAACATCCTGGCGGGGAAATTTGCAAAGGTCACTGGGGGGACTTTAAACTAGAATGGTTGGGGCGAGGGACTCAAATAGAGAAAGCTAGTAGACCGAATGGGAGGCAGGAAGCAGAAAAGGGAAGCACTCGGACACAAGAGGAGAAAGAAAAAAAAGGAAATAAACAGAGAAGAAGAGACGGGGGGTTTCTTAAATGTGCATATTTTAATGCTAGGAGCATTGTAAGAAAGGTGGATGGGCTTAGAGTCTGGATAGACACATGGAAGTATGATGTTGTGGCGATCAGTGAAACATGGTTGCAGGAGGGCTGTGATTGGAAACTAAAAATTCCAGGATTTTGTTGCTTTAGGTGTGATAGAATTGGAGGGGCAAGAGGTGGTGGTGTTGCATTGCTAGTCAGGGAAGATATTACAGCAGTGCTTTGGAAGGATAGATTGGAGGGCTCATCTAGGGAGGCTAGGGAAGCGGGAAATCAAAATGTGACAGGAGGATCCAGAATGTGTGAAGATAAAGCTCTAGATGTAGAAGGGGCAAAAACGGAAAGGAAGGGTAGTAAAAATCATCTGAAAGTGCTTTATCTAAATGCACGGAGTATTCGAAATAAGATAGATGAATTAACGGTGCAATTAAGTATATATGGTTATGATATCGTGGCCATTACGGAGACATGGCTGCAAGGGGATCAGGACTGGGAGTTAAATATAGAGGGGTACTCGACAATTAGAAAAGATAGACAGGAAAGGAAGGGAGGAGGGGTGGCCCTTTTAATAAGGGAGGGAATAACGGCAATAGAGAGGAAGGATATTGCGTTGAAGGATCAGGATAGTGAAAAAGCTTGGGTACAGATAGAGAATAACAAGGGGAAAAAAACATTAGTGGGTGTAATTTATAGACCTCCAAATAGATGTGACGCTGTTAGTCAGAACATAAATCTGCAAATAGTTGACGCATGTAAAAAGGGAACTGCTGTAATCATGGGGGACTTGAATTTTCATATTAATTGGGCAAACCAAACTGGGCAGGGTAGACTAGAGGAAGAGTATATAGAATGTATTAGAGACGGGTTCCTAGAACAGTATGTCACAGAACCGAAAAGGGGGGAGGCAATCTTGGATCTGGTCCTGTGTAATGAAGCAGGATTGATTAAAAATGTCATAGTTAGGGACTCGTTGGGAACAAGTGACCACAATATGGTCGAATTCCATATTCAAATAGAAGGGGAGCAGGTTGAAACTCAGGCTAGGGTGCTTAGTCTAAATAAGGGGGATTATGAAGGTATGAGGACTGAGCTGATCAAAGTTGACTGGGATAGCAGACTCAAGAATAAGACGGTACATGAGCAGTGGTGTACGTTTAAGGATCTACTGTATAACCTTCAAGAAAAATTTATTCCTATGAAGAAAAAAAGGGGTAAGGGTAAGAACAGTCAGCCATGGCTCAGTAAAACTATAAAGGATAGTATTCGGCTGAAGGCAAGGGCATATAAGGTAGCCAGAGATAGTGGGAGGGTAGAGGATTGGGAAGCATTTAAAGGTCAGCAAAGAATAACTAAGAGATTAATTAAGACGGGGAAAATAGACTATGAAAGGAATTTAGCGAACAACATAAAAACTAATAGTAAGAGTTTTTATAGCTATATAAGAAGAAAAAGGGTGGCTAAGGTGAACGTTGGTCCATTGGAGGGTGAGACTGGAGAGTTGTTGGTGGGGAACATGGAAATGGCAAAGGCATTAAACGAGTATTTTGTATCAGTCTTCACTATAGAAGACACAAAAAATATTCCAACGCTGGATAAACAGGGGGCGGTAGGAATGGAGGAGCTAAATACTATTAAGATCACCAAGGAGGTGGTATTAGGGAAATTAATGAGACTGAAGGAGGATAAATCCCCTGGGCCTGATGGATTACATCCAAGGGTCTTGAGGGAGATAGCGGTGGGGATTGTGGATGCATTGGTGATAATTTTCCAAAACTCCCTGGAGGCAGGAACGGTCCCAGTGGATTGGAAAATGGCCAATGTAACACCTATATTTAAAAAAGGAAGTAGACAGAAGGCGGGTAACTATAGACCGGTTAGTCTAACATCGGTGGTGGGTAAAATGTTAGAGACAATTATTAAAGAAACACTAACGGGGCACTTGGATAAACATGACTTCATCGGACAGAACCAGCATGGTTTTGTGAAGGGGAAATCCTGTTTAACGAATCTGCTCGAATTCTTTGAGGAAGTAACAACCCGGGTGGATAAAGGGGAACCGGTGGATGTGGTATACTTGGACTTCCAAAAGGCTTTTGACAAGGTGCCACATAAGAGACTATTGCTAAAAATAAAAAATTATGGGATTGGGGGTAATATATTAGCATGGGTAGAGGATTGGCTGACAAATAGGAAGCAGAGAGTGGGGATAAATGGTTCATACTCGGGATGGCAACCGGTAACTAGCGGGGTTCCGCAAGGGTCGGTGCTGGGACCCCAGTTGTTCACAATTTATATAAATGATTTGGAGGAGGGAACCAAGTGTAATATATCAAAATTTGCGGACGATACAAAAATGGGAGGAAAAGTTGGGGATGAGGAGGATAGGAAGAGTCCGCAAATGGATATAGATAAGCTAGGTGAGTGGGCAACAACTTGGCAGATGAAATTTAATACTAATAAATGTGAAGTCATTCACTTTGGGAAAAAAAATGATAGGGCAAGTTATTTTCTAAATGAGGAGGAGCTGCGTTGTAATGCAACGCAAAGGGATCTAGGGGTATTAGTACATGAATCACTAAAGGTCAGTATGCAGGTGCAGCAAGCAATCAGGAAGGCCAATGGAGTTTTGGCCTTTATTGCTAGGGGGATTGAGTATAAAAACACGGAGGTCTTGCTGCAGCTGTACACAGTATTAGTGAGACCACATTTGGAATACTGTGTACAGTTCTGGGGTCCACACTTAAGGAAGGATGTACTAGCCCTGGAGGCAGTGCAGCGAAGGTTTACAAGATTAATTCCTGCAATGAGGGGATTGACATATGAGGAAAGGTTAAGTAAGCTGGAGCTCTACTCTTTGGAGTTTAGGAGAATGAGAGGCGATCTCATTGAAACATATAAGATCGTGAGGGGCCTTGATCGGGTGGATGCACCGAGGATGTTCCCAATGATCGGGGAAACTAGAACTAGGGGACATAGTTGCAGAATAAGGGGGGGCTCTTTTAAAACTGAGATGAGGAAGAACTTCTTCACCAAGAGGGTGGTTAATTTATGGAATTCACTGCCCCAGGGAGCAGTGGAAGCAGAAACGTTAAATATGTTTAAGTCTAGAATAGATGGTTTTTTAGCTGCCGAGGGGATAAGGGGCTACGGGGAGAGGGCAGGGATATGGACCTAGGTATGGTTAGTATAGTAAGACCTGAGTGATCTCCTGGACAAGTGTCGATCGCCTGGATTGGGGTCGGAGAGGAATTTCCCGGATTTTTTTTCCCGAATTGGACCTGGGTTTTTATCCGGTTTTTTGCCTCCCCCAGGAGATCACGCGGTTCTTGGGGTGGAGAGGGGTGATAGCGGTATGAAGGGGAGGGTAGTGTCTTGTGTTCTGTGTCTTGTGTCTACTGTTTGTGGGTAAGTGTGTCTGTTTAGTGTTCAGCCATGAGCGAATGGCGGTGCGGGCTCGATGGACCTGGTGGTCTACTCTCGCACCTACTTTCTATGTTTTATGTTTCTATTCCCTCCATCCAGGGAATTAACCTTGTGAACCTACGCTGCACTCCCTCAATAGCAAGAATGTCCTTCCTCAAGTTGGGAGACAAAACTGCACACAATACTCCAGGTGTGGTCTCACTAGGGTTCCTGTACAACTGCAGAAGGACCTCTTTGCTCCTATACGCAACTCCTCTTGTTATGAAGGCCAACATGCCATTAGCTTTCTTCACTGCCTGCTGTACCTGCATGCTTATAGTGTTGCAGAGGGATCTAAGAGTACAGGTGCATGGTTCCTTGAAGGTCGAGTCACAGGTAGATAAGATGGTCAAAAAGGCTTTTGGTACATTGGCCTTCATCAGTCAGAGTATTGAGTATAGAAGTTGGGAGGTCATGTTGCAGTTGTATAAGATGTTGGTGAGACCGCATTTAGAGTATTGTGTTCAGTTCTGGGCACCATGTTATAGGAAAGATATTGTCAAACTTGAAAGGGTTCAGAGAAGATTTACGAGGATGTTGCCAGGACTAGAGGATGTGAGCTATAGGGAGAGGTTGAGCAGGCTGGGACTCTATTCCATGGAGCGCAGGAGGATGAGGGGTGATCTTATAGAGGTGTACAAAATCATGAGAGGAATAGATCGGGTAGATGCCCAGAGTCTCTTGCCCAGAGTAGGGGAATCGAGGACCAGAGGACATAGGTTCAAGGTGAATGGGAAAAGATTTAATAGGAATCTGAGGGGTAACTTTTTCACACAAAGGGTGGTAGGTGTATGGAACAAACTGCCAGAGGCGATAGTTGAGGCAGGGACTGTCCCATCATTTAAGAAACAGTTTGACAGGTACATGGATAGGACAGGTTTGGAGGGATATGGACCAAGCGCAGGCAGGTGGGACTAGTGTAGCTGGGACATTGTTGGCCGGTGTGGGCAAGTTGGGCCGAAGGGCCTGTTTCCACATTGTATCATTCTATGACTATGACCTGTGTGGGTTTTTCCTGGGTGCTCCGGTTTCCTCCCACTCTCCAAAGACGTGTAGGTTTGCAGGTTAATTGGCTTCAGTAAATATTGTAAATTGTCCCTAGTGTGTGTAGGATAGTGTTAGTGTGCAGGGATCGCTCGTCGGTGCGGGCTTGGTGGGCTGTTTCCACGCTGTATCTCTAAACTAAGCTAAGCAGGACGGGCATAGTATGTCCCAATCATCATCCCAGAGGCCTACCATTTACTGTGTAGGTCCTGCCCTTGTTAGATGTCCCAAAATGCAACACCTCACACTTCTCTGTCACGGGGAGAACGTACAAACTCTGTACAGACAGCACCCGCAGGTAGGATGGAACCTGGGTCTCTAACGCTGTAAGGAGGCAATTCTACTGCTGAGCCAGCATGCGCCACTGTTCTGTTTATCCTTCGGATCATCCCGTCACCTGTTACGTTACGTCACTTTAAACTAAACTAAACTCAACACATGTGTCATTCTTGACGCATGTGGCAGCACTGAACTTGCATATTGCAGACTCAACAAGCCTGATGTACAGAGGTATCTTGCGTGGTTGCAATATCAGCAGCAAGGTTAGATTGTAATCACTGTAGTGTCTCAGTCAAGCTGCATTAAATGCGTCCTTCTAAAGATCGACTGTGGTCCAATTAGAAGGTATCGCGTTGACATCTGAGCACGTTAACCTATGACACGCTGGGTTGTTAGCGGATTGCACACTCCCCAGCTCTGTTTGAATTCAATCATAGTCTTATCTCCCTTCCTTTCCGTATCTTGGTACGTTCACCCCCTGATGTGCTGGAAAACTTCCCAGCCCGTTACTCATTAGTTTCCACAAACAGTTATCTTATGACACCATGTTTAAGAAAGAACTGCAGATGTAGGAAAAATTGGTGGACAAAATTGCTGGAGAAACTCAGTGGGTGAGACAACATCTATGGAGCGAAGGAAATAGGTGATGTTTGCTCATCCATGCTGACCAACATACTTCGTTTAAGTTTGTTCCATTTGCTCGTGTGTGGTTCATATCTCTCTAAACCTTTCCTGCCCCACTGACCAACATGCCCCACCTGCACTAGTCCCACCTGCCTGCGTTCGGTCCAGATCACTCTAAACCTATCCTATCCATGTACATGTCTTTCTTAAACGTTGTGATAGTCCCAGCCTCAACTACCTCCTCCGGCAGCTCGTCCCATGCACCCACCACACTTTGCGTAAAAAGTTTGCCCCTCAGGTTCCTATTAAATCTTTCCGCCCACTCCTTAAAGTGTGCCCTCTCATTCAGATTCCCCGACTCTGGGTAGAAGACTGTGTGCATTTTCCCGATCTATTCCTCTCAGTGCATAACAGTTTGTGTTTTAGATTCGTGGAGTTGAAACAAGCCGTTCGGCCCAACTCGTCTATAATGACCATTGTGCCTATCTATACCAGGATTTCGTTGCTTCAGGTGTGATAGAATTGGAGGGGCAAGAGGTGGAGGTGTTGCATTGCTAGTCAGGGAAGATATTACAGCAGTGCTTTGGCAGGAGAGATTGGAGGGCTCATCTAGGGAGGCTATTTGGGTGGAACTGAGAAGTGGGAAAGGTGTAGCAACACTTATAAGGGTGTATTATAGACCGCCAAATGGGGAACGAGAATTGGAAGAGCAAATATGTAAGGAGATAGCAGATATTAGTAGTAAGCACAAGGTAGTGATTGTGGGAGATTTCAACTTTCCACACATAGACTGGGAAACACATTCTGTAAATGGGCTGGATGGTTTGGAGTTAGTAAAATGTGTGCAGGATAGTTTTTTGCAGCAATACATAGAGGTACCTACTAGAGGAGGGGCAGTGCTGGACCTCCTGTTAGGAAATGAGACGGGACAGGTGGCGGAGGTATGCGTTGGGGAGCACTTCGGGTCCAGTGATCACAATACCATTAGTTTCAATATAATTATGGAGAAGGTCAGAACTGGACCTAGGGTTGAGATTTTTGATTGGAGAAAGGCTAACTTTGATGAGATGCGAGATGATTTAAAAGGAGTGGACTGGGACATTTTGTTTTATGAGAAAGATGTAGAAGAGAAATGGTGGACATTTAAAGGGGAAATTTTAAGAGTACAGAATCTTTATGTTCCTGTTCGGTTGAAAGGAAACAGTAAAAATTGGAAAGAGCCCTGGTTTTCAAGGGAAATTGGACATCTTGTTCGGAAAAAGAGGGAGATCTACAATAATTATAGGCAGCATGAAGTAAATGAGGTGCTTGTGGAGTATAAGGAATGTAAAAAGAATCTTAAGAAAGAAATTAGAAAAGCTAAAAGAAGATATGAGGTTGCTTTGGCAAGTAAGGTGAAAGTAAATCCAAAGGGTTTCTACAGCTATATAAATAGCAAAAGGATAACGAGGGATAAATTTGGTCCATTGGAGAAACAGAGTGGGCAGCTATCTGCAGAGCCAAAAGAGATGGGGGAGATATTGAACAATTTCTTTTCTTCGGTATTCACCAAGGAGAAGGATATTGAATTATGTGAGGTAAGGGAAACGAGTAGAGTAGTTATGAGTTTCAAAGTAAAAGAAGTACTGACACTTTTGAAAAATATAAAAGTGGATAAGTCTCCAGGATCCTGGCAGGATATTCCCTAGGACATTGAGGGAAGTTAGTGTAGAAATAGCCGGGGCTATGACAGAAATATTTCAAATGTCATTAGAAACGGGAATAGTCCCCGAGGATTGGCGTACTGCGCATGTTGTTCCATTGTTTAAAAAGGGTTCTAAGAGTAAACCTAGCAATTATAGACCTGTTAGTTTGACTTCAGTGGTGGGCAAATTAATGGAAAAGTTACTTAGAGATAATATATATAAGCATCTGGATAAACAGGGTCTGATTAGGAACAGTCAACATGGATTTGTGCCTGGAAGGTCATGTTTGACTAATCTTCTTGAATTTTTTGAAGAGGTTACTAGGGAAATTGACGAGGGTAAAGCAGTGGATGTTGTCTATATGGACTTTAGTAAGGCCTTTGACAAGGTTCCTCATGGAAGGTTGGTTAAGAAGGTTAAACTGTTGGGTATAAATGCAGGAATAGCAAGATGGATTCAGCAGTGGCTGAATGGGAGAAGCCAGAGGGTAATGGTGGATGGCTGTTTGTCGGGTTGGAGGCAGGTGACTAGTGGGGTGCCTCAGGGATCTGTGTTGGGTCCTTTGTTGTTTGTCATGTACATCAATGATCTGGATGAAGGGGTGGTAAATTGGATTAATAAGTATGCAGATGATACCAAGATAGGGGGTGTTGTGGATAATGAAGAGGATTTCCAAAGTCTACAGAGTGATTTAGGCCATTTGGAAAAATGGGCTGAAAGATGGCAGATGGAGTTTAATGCTGATAAATGTGAGGTGTTACACCTTTTTTTTTTTTTTTTTTTTTTTAAATCAAAAATATTTATTCAAATATTAAAATTGTATTTACAATACAATAAAACAAAACACCACCATAATACAAGATGAACAAATATGTAAGCAACTGCTAAACAACTATATTACAATCCTTGTCAAGGATACATTCAACCCCCCTCGGTGCCCAGCGGTCGCGGAACTCCCTCAGGGTGCCCGTAGACAGGGCGTATTCCCTTTCCATCCGCACTCGGGCACGGACGTAACCCCGGAAAAGGGGCAGGCAGCTGGCTCGGGTAGAGCCCTCCACTGTCTGGCGCCTTGACTCGCGGATGGCCAGCTTGGCCAGGCCCAGGAGCAACCCAACCAGGACATCTTCAGCCCTACCCTCTCCCCTACGCACAGGGTGTCCAAAGATGAGGATGGTGGGTGAGAAATGCAGCCAGAAGGCAAGGAGCAGCCCCTTTAGGTATTGAAACAGTGACTGCAGCCTCACGCACTCCATGTACACGTGGTACACAGACTCTTCCAGCCCGCAAAAGTGGCAGGCGGCTGGCGAGTCTGTGAACCGCGAGAGAAACAGGTTGCAGGGTACACCTCGATGCAATACCCTCCACCCCAGGTCCCCAATGTAGAGGGGGAGAATCCCTGCGTATAGGGACCCCCACCGGGGGCCCCCCTCGCGACCGGAAGGCAACACCAACCGCCACTTGGTGTCCGGACGGTGTACCAGGGCGAGGAAGTGCAGGGTGTGGAGGAGGAGCCTGTACAGGACACGCCTCCCTGCGTCTCGGAGGGAGACGAAGGGTGTCGTGGAAAGGCGGCTCAAATTGTGTGGGACCGGCTCCCGGGATGGATTACGGCGCCTTGGTCCGATGAGTACTTCCAGCTGAGCGGGGTCTTGCTCAACCACCAGTACTCCACACGTTTGAGCCCCCCGGTCACCCGATGGGGCGGGACAGGGACCGGCTGCTCTCAAGTCCGGGCCGTCACCCTCCGCCGGTGGAGGTGGGGCCTGGTCAACGGCAACCAGGTTCCAGACTCTCAACAAGTCCCTGTAGAAGCCAGGCATCCCCATCAGGACCGCACGGTTGTTACACCTTGGCAGGACAAATCAAAATAGGACGTACATGATAAATGGTAGGGAATTGAAGAATACAGTTGAACAGAGGGATCTGGGAATAACCGTGCATAGTTCCTTGAAGGTGGAATCTCATATAGATAGGGTGGTAAAGAAAGCTTTTGGTATGCTAGCCTTTATAAATCAGAGCATTGAGTATAGAAGCTGGGATGTAATGTTAAAATTGTGCAAGGCATTGGTGAGACCAAATCTGGAGTATGGTGTATAATTTTGGTCGCCCAATTATAGGAAGGATGTCAACAAAATAGAGAGAGTACAGAGGAGATTTACTAGAATGTTGCCTGGGTTTCAACAACTAAGTTACAGAGATAGGTTGAATAAGTTAGGTCTTTATTCTCTGGAGCGCAGAAGGTTAAGGGGGGACTTGATAGAGGTCTTTAAAATGATGAGAGGGATAGACAGAGTTGATGTGATCAAGCTTTTCCCTTTGAGAATAGGGAAGATTCAAACAAGAGGACATGACTTCAGAATTAAGGGACAGAAGTTTAGGGGTAACATGAGGGGGAACTTCTTTACTCAGAGAGTGGTAGCGGTGTGGAATGAGCTTCCAGTGGAAGTGGTGGCGGCAGGTTCGTTGGTATCATTTAAAAATAAATTGGATAGGCATATGGATGAGAAGGGAATGGAGGGTTATGGTATGAGTGCAGGCAGGTGGGACTAAGGGAAAAAAGTTGTTCGGCACGGACTTGTAGGGCCGAGATGGCCTGTTTCCGTGCTGTAATTGTTATATGGTTATATGGTTATACTAGTCCTACCTGCATTAATACATACTAGTCCCACCTGCATTAATATATACTATTACAATCAAGCCGCCCACAGTATACAGATACAGGATAAAGGGAATAACGTTTGGTGCATGATGAAGTCCAGTAAAGTCTGATTAAAGATACCCTGAGGTTTACCAATGAGGGCAGGACCAGTTTCCAGTTGGTGAGAGGATGGTTCAGTTGCCTGATAACAGCTGGGAAGAAACTGTCCCTGAATCTGGAGTTTCTCAAGAACACTGGAAGTTGAGGGGAGACCTGATGTGTGGCCAGGTTCAACTCCAACTCTATAATCACGTTTGCTGATGACACTGCGGTGGTAGGCCTAATCTCCGATAACGATGAGAAGGCCTACCGGAAGGAGGTGGCTGATCTGGCACTCTGGTGTCAGGACAACAGCCTCCTCTTGAATGTCACGAAAACTAAGGAGTTGATTGTGGACTTTAGAAGGGCACAACATCCGAGGACGTACACGCCACTGGTGATAATTGGGGCTACTGTGGATAGGATGAGCTGCTTTAAATACCTGGGAGTCCACATCACAGAGGATCTGACATGGACATCACACGCTCCCGCACTGGTGAGTAAGGCAAGGCACGAGTTTGATTTTTTTTTAAACTCGGGAAAACTCTTGAATTAGCATGTACAGTGGGACAGCCCCTTTAAAAGCTCTGTCCCACTGTACGAGTTCATTCAAGAGCTCTCCCGAGTTTAAAAAAAAATCAAACTCGTGGTAAGCACGTAGAATTTACGTAGCGGGTACGTCGGAGCTCGGGGACGTCTCTTAGCGGTTCGTAACGCTAACAGCAGGTACTCAGGAAACGCGGTAAGCTCGGGAAGACTCGTGAAGATTTTTCAACATGTTGAAAAATGTCTACGAGAGCCCCGAGTACCGACGAGCGGCTATTACCGTAAATCTCCGAGTTCAAATCAGGGGAAACTCGGGAGAACCCTTGAATGAACTCGTACAGTAGGACAGGGCTTATGCTATCAGCTTGAGAATATGTTCACACGGACAGGGAAGGGTTAAAGTGTGAGGGCGGACACCAGGAATAGAACATGTAGGAAGGCAAATAGACTGGAGTGCCCATTAAAGGGTGGATGCGGTTTCCAGAGCAATGCCACTACTTGTGTAATGGCTCGGCCCTGAAACGTCATTAACCAGCTTAGCGTTAGACTGTCGCACCAGCCGACAGATCTGTTACCCAGGTAACACAGTGAGGTGTCACACAGAGGGAGAGGGAGGCGGCAAACTACACAGATAGTACTCATACTGGAGATGTAAGTTTCATGGAGCAGTAGTAATTCTCACACTCAAAGCAGTGTGTGGCTGTCTGTGTGTTTGTATCTAGTATGTGTGTGTCTGTGTGAATGAGTGAGTGTGGCTGTATGTGTGTGTGTGTGTGTGTGTGTGTGTGTGTGTGTGTGTGTGTGTGTGTGTGTGTGTGTGTGTGTGTGTGTGTGTGTGTTTGTGTCTCGTGGCTGTGTCTAAATATGTCTGTGTGTCAGTGTACAGACGTGTGTGTATGTTTATATCTATGTGTGTCCATGTGTGTATCTTCTGGCTGTGTCTATATGCAGGGCTGCCAACATTGGGTGAGAGTTGGGAGTGAGAAATTGCGAGAGACCATGCGCGAGAGACCGAGCCCGAGGGAGCATAGCGACTGGGGGGGGGGGGGGAGGAGTGTGTCCCCCTCCCATTGGTATGGAACATTTGATTTTTCAGCTTGAAATTGTGCAATATGGTGCATACTGTAGCGAGTCTTTTAACTTACACTTGAATGCAATATATATGCTTTAAATTGGATTGGAGCGTTTTTTGAAAGGGGGGAGGCTGTGCAATCACTGATCACTGGCCTTGGGGGTACCCGGTGAGGGAGTGGAGCAACCGAGAGGGTGGAAGAAGGGTGTCCCCCCTCCCAGGGTAGGAACGTTTTGAAATTTGATGTATTAAAATCATGTTTTAGTGCACTGTAGAAGTATGATTTCAATGTTTTTTGTAAGAAGTATTTTTAAGAGGTAACTTTTAAAGGGGTACATTTATCCACACAAAGAGTCCACACGTGTCAATTGGCCTGCACTGCCTTGTGGCAGAGAATTCCACAGATTCACAACTCTCTGCGTGAAGAAAGTTTGTTCTCATCTCAGTCCTAACTGGCCACCCCCTTTATTCTTAAACTGTGACCCATGGTTCTGAACTCGCCCAACATTGGGAACATTTTTCCTGCAGTTACAGTAAGTGAACATCTAGCAGGCAAGCAGGATGCTTTCACCAACTACCCCCATTTGAAGTCCACTATCTTCCACCGTATCTACCCAGTGCTTGGTACTTACTTCCAGCAGCCACTGGTTGTCCTCCAGGATGCACCGAACCGCAGCCTGATCCATGCCAGTCACCTGGGCGAATTCGGCACAGAGACTCTCACGGCAGCAGCGCAATGCTTAGACGCCTCCGACGGCCCGGGACTCTTGCACTGAGGCTGCTCCATGGCCGGAGCTGCAGTGAGCAACTCGCCAGCCCGGCAAACACTCGCCAGCCCCGCTCCCCATCCGCATCTGTCCCCGCTGCTGCTTCCGCTTCCAACACCCGTGGTCCATGCAGTTGATATGAGTTTTGAAATTTTCATTGATCACAGAATTTCTCACAACAGAGTGAGAGAAATTTGTGATCAGCGTGAGAATTTGGTGAAATGCGTGATTCTCACGCTCAATGCATGGGAGTTGGCAGCCCTGCCTCTCTATCCCCCTCTCCCTCTCCCCCTCTCTCCCCCTCACCCTCCCACCTCACTCTCATCCCTCTCTCTCTCCCCTCTCTCTCTCCCCCTTCTCTTCCGCTCTCTCTCCTCTCATCCCCCTCTCCCTCCCCCTCTCTCTCTCCCCTCTCTCTCCTCCCCTCTCTCTCTCCCCCTCTCTCTCTCTCCCCCTCTCTCTCCCCCCTCTCTTCCCCCTCTCTCTCTCCAACCTCACTCTCCCCCTCTCTCTTGTCCCCTCTCTCCTCTCTCCCCCCCTCTCTCTCCCCTAACTCTCTCCCCCCCCCTCTCTCTCCTCTCTTCCCCTCTCTTCCCCTCTCTTCCCCTCTCTCCCCTCTCCCCCTCTCTTCCCCTCTCTCCCCTCTCCCTCTCTCTTCCCCCTCTCTCCCTCCCACCTCACTCTCTCCCCTCTCTCTCCCCCTCTCTCTCCCTCTCTCACTTCCCCCTCTCTCCTCTCTCTCCCCTCTCTCCCTCTCTCTCCCTTCTCTTTCCCCTAACTCTCTCTACCCCCGCACCTCCCCACCATCTACAATCAGACTAAAGAAGGGTCCTGAACCGAAACCTTACCTGTCCATGTTCTCCAGAGATGCTGCCTGACCCGCTGAGTTACTCCAGCACTTTGTGTTTAGTTTAGTTTAGAGATACAGCGCAGAAACAGACCCTTCGGCCCACCGAGTCCGCGCCGACCAGCGATCACACTAACACTATCCTGCACACGCTAGGGCCAATTTTTAATTTTTACCAAGCCAATTAACCAACAAACCCGTACGTCTTTGGAGTGTGGGAGGAAACCAAAGATCTCGGAGAAAACCCACGCAGGTTATGGGGAGAACGTACAAACTCCGTACAGACAGCACCCGTAGTCGGGATTGAACCCAGGTCTCCGGCTCTGCATTTGCTGTAAGGCAGCAACTCAACCGCTGCGCCACCGTGTCTTTCGATATAATGAGGCCAGATGAGGCCGTATAGTTTCCGAGACACACTAAACTCAGTGTGTGCATTAGATGTAGCTGGATTTAATTTAGTTTTAGAGGTACAGCTTGGAAACAGGCTTTTCGGCCCACCGAGCCCGCACCAACCAGAGATCACACGTCCACTCTAGTTCTGTTCTACACTCAATTTGCAGAAGCCAATTAACCTACAAAGCCGCACGTCTGTAGAGTGTGGGAGGAAACCGGAGCACCCGTAGAAAACCCACGCAGGTCACGGGGTGAGCGTACAAACTCCGTACAGACAGCACCAGTGGTCAGGATGGAACCCGGGTCACTGGCGCTGTGAGGCAACGACTCTACCGTTGCGCCACCGTGCCACCCTAAACCTCCCACATTCCCTCGTCTTAAAGGAATGTTTTTCTCACCCTCCTCCGAACCAAGTCATCGGTCTCACTGCGCCACTGTGCTGCCCACTAACAATTGATAACAGTCCCCATGTAGACAGCACAATGACGTTAGACACAAAATGCTGGAGTAACTCAGCGGGACAGGCAACATCTCTGGAGAGAAGGAATGGGTGACGTTTCCGATCGAGACCATTCTTCAGACTGGTTAGGGATAAGGGAAACAAGAGATATAGACGGTGATGTGGAGAGATAAAGAACAAAGAATAAAAGATTTGCAAAAAAGTAATGATGATAAAGGAAACAGGCCATGGTTAACTGTTTGTTGGGTTAATTGAGGGATCTGGGGGTCCTTGTTCATCAGTCACTGAAAGTAAGCATGCAGGTACAGCAGGCAGTGAAGAAAACGAATGGCATGTTGGCCTTCATAGCAAGAGGAGATGAGTATAGGAGCAAAGAGGTCCTTCTGCAGTTGTACAAGGCCCTTGTGAGACCACACCTGGAATATTGTGTACAGTTTTGGTCTCCAAACTTGAGGAAGGACATTCTTGCTATTGAGGGAGTGCAGCGTAGGTTCACAAGGTTAATTCCCGGGATGGTGGGACTGTCATATGTTGACAGATTGGAGCGGCTGGGCTTGTATACACTGGAATTTAGAAGGATGAGAGGGAATCTTATTGAAACATATAAGATTATTAAGGGTTGGGGGATGTTGGGGGAGTCCAGAACCAGGGGCCACAGTTTAAGAATAAGCAGTAAGCCATTTAGAACGGAGATGAGGGAAAACTTTTTCACACAGACTTGTGAGTCTGTGGAATTCTCTGCCTCAGAGGGCGGTGGAGGCCGGTTCTCTGGATGCTTTCAAGAGAGAGTTAGATAGAACTCTTAGGGATAGCGCAGTTAAGGGATATGGAGGGAAGGCAGGAATGGGGTACTGATTGGGGATGATCAGCCATGATCACATTGAATGGCGGTGCTGGCTCGAAGGGCCAAATGGCCTGCTCCTGCACCTACTGTCTATTGACATTGCAGTTCATTGTTTAAGTGAAGACAGGCTGACAAACGAGCAGCAGGCATGAATATAAAAAGACATCAATGTTTCATTTCAATTATAATTGTACTGGATTATATTTAACTTCCTAATTTAATTTGTGAGTGTGGCTTTTGGGAATATGAAACCGCAGTAACGCCATACGTAAAGAACAATAATGTGACAAAGTAAATAACATTATTACGGCAGAGAGTAAAGCAATGGTAAGAGAAGGTTTAGTGGACGAGTCAGCTGCAGAAACAAGGAACTGCAGATATTGGTTTACACATAAGGAGGCAAAGTGCTGGAGTAACTCAGCGGGTCAGGCAGCATCAAAGATACTAGAGGAGCTTTATAATCTTTGGGCAGCATCCATGGCGAACTCAGATAGGTGAGATTTCGGGCCGGGAACCTTATTCACTTGTAGAAGGCCTCCTCGTTGAGTTCAGTTTAGTTGAAAGGCACAGGATGGAAGTAGGCCCGTCGGCCCACCGAGTCCATGCCGACCAACGATCACCCGTTTTTACTGATTCCCACTGTTTCAGCCACTCTCTGTACGTGACGGGACAACTATACAGAGGTCAATTGAGTCTCTGGAGTGTGGGAGGAAATCGGAATACCAGGAGCAAACCCACGCAGTCACGGGGAGAATGTACAAACTCCGTACAGACAGCACCCGAGATCAGGATTAAACCCAGGTCTCTGGCAACTCTACCGCTGCGCCACCGTGCCGCTGTAATGACTGGAGACAATGTATTGGTGACATTCCTTCTTCAGACTTGCCCCGATTTGACCCAAAACGTCACCTATTCTATTTCTCCGGAGAGGCTGCCTGACCCGCTGAGTTCTTCCAGCATTTTGTGTCTATCTTTGGTATAAACCAGCATCTGCGGTTCATTTTTATTACATTAACCCTGGCTTGTAGATAGGATGGCGAAGAAGGCTTACGGCATAAGACTCTGCAATCACTCTTATTTATTGCCCTCAATATTTTATCCCCAAAACGTCGCCTGTGTATTTCCCTCCACAGATGTTAACTGACCGGCTGAGTTCCTCCAGCACTTTGCAGATTGCATGGTTTAGCAGGAGCCTGAAGGATTATTTTGTTTAGTTTTAGAGCAGTATATTGTCACGTGTACCGAGGTACAGTGAAAAGCTTTTGTTGCGTGCTAATCAGTCAGCGGAAAGACAATACATGATTATAATCAAGCCATCTACACAGATAGAGCAAGGTAAAGCCAGTAACATCCGATCAAAGATAGTCCGAGGGTCTCCAATGAGGTAGATATTAGTTCAGCACTGCTCTCTGGTTGTGGCAGGATTATTCAGTTGTCTGATAACAGCTGGGAAGAAACTGCCCCTGAATCTGGAGGTGTGCATTTTCATACGTATGTACCTAGAGTCATTGTCATAGAGTGATACAGCATGGAAGCAGGCCCTTCGGCACAACCTGCCCACACCAGCCAACATGTCCCAACTACACTAGTCCCACCTGCCTGTGTTTGGTCCATATCCCTCCAAACCTGTCCTATCCATGTACCAGTCTAACTGTTTCTAAATGATGGGATAGTCCCAGCCTCAACTACCTCCTCTGGCAGCTTGTTCCATACACCCACTGCCCTCTGCGTGAAAAAGATACACCTCAGATTCCTACTAAATCTTTTCCCCTTCACCTTCAACCTATGTCCTGTGGTCCTCGATTCACCTACACTGGGCAAGAGACTCTGTGCATCTTCCTGGTCTATTCCACTCATGATTTTGTACACCTCTATAAGATCTCCCCTCATCCTCCTGCGCTCCAAGGAATAGAGTCCCAGCCTACTCAACCTCTCCCTCTAGCTCACTCCCTCTAGTCCTGGCAACATCCTCATAAATCTTCTCCGTACCCTTTCCAGCTTGACAATATCTTTCCTATTACATGGTGCAGAGAACTGAGAACTGAACTGAATCTCCTGTCTGATGGGACAGGGTGCGACTCGTTCTTGATGCTGCCCAGGATTTTCACGGAGGGCAATGTCTTGACTGGGGCAGTGGCTCTAGAGAGAAGGAAGCATAGGCGTTGGAGGGGGAGGGGGGGGGGGGGGGAGAGGTTGACGATCACGCCTGGTCTGCACTCGTGTGTAGAGACTCCACACTGTTCAGGACTTACGTCAAGGAACCATTAAATCCTAAAATAGCACCGGGCTATTTTGGTACAAGGCTCGAGGCTGAGCGACGAAGTGTAGAGTGTGTATGATTCGATTTTTCCGCTTTACCTGCCGTTTATTGCAAGACATTGTGGAGCGATAAATCCCACCGTGCATTGGGACTATTCGGCATTAGCAAGACATACTCATGATTCCGGTTCATCTTCGCATGCTTGTCAATAGACGCAGTTGGCAACATCGAAGCAGTACTTCCTGCAGCCAGTGCATTGCATTCAGTGCATTGCATTCAGTGCATTGCATTCAGTGCATTGCATTCAGTGCATTGCATTCAGTGCATTGCATTCAGTGCATTGCATTCAGTGCATTGCATTCAGTGCATTGCATTCAGTGCATTGCATTCAGTGCATTGCATTCACGGCATTGCATTCAAAAGGTTGCGTCCAAATCGTTGCATTCAAAGCGTTGCATACAAGGCGTACAAGGCCCCCTCTCCTTCCCTCCTCCCCCATCCTCTCTTCTCCCCTCTCCTCTCCGCTCCTCCCCTCCCCTCCCCACCCCTCATCCTCTCTCTCCTCTCCTCCACTCCCTTCTCCTCTCCTCTCCTCTCCTCCCCTCATCTCTCCTCTCCTCAACTCTCCTCCCCTCCCCTCCTGTCCCAGCTATTGGCAACACTGGGTTAGCCAGCGGCCGAGACTGCCCGTAATCCACAGCCCCCGGCCACTGACTCACTCAAATCCCGTCTGATCCCAATTCCAGGCAATTCCTAACACTGTCATGGGGGAGGGAGGGGAGCCGAATGGACGGGAAAACACACACAAATACCACGACCCGTCCGAGAAACTCCAAAAAATATTGCTGAGATATCTATCTGAAATAAATCCATGCAAAAAAATAAGATGCTGGGAATAAAAAAACTCAGCAGCTTCTGTGGAGAGAGAAACAGTTCATGAAATCAACCCCATCCAGAAACGTTGCCTATCCATGTTCCCCAGAGATACTGCCAGGCCTGCTGAGTTGCTCCAACACTTTGTGTCTTTTTTTTATGGTAATCGAGCATCTGCAGTTCCTTGTGTTGATAATTGATGTGTTTGGCTTATTATTGTCACCTATACTGTGAAAAGCTTTTTTTGTTGCATGCTATCCTGTCAGCAGAAAGAATGTACATAATTGTACATAATTGCAATCAAGCCGTCCA
Organism: Amblyraja radiata; assembly: GCF_010909765.2. Lineage (NCBI taxonomy): Eukaryota > Metazoa > Chordata > Chondrichthyes > Rajiformes > Rajidae > Amblyraja > Amblyraja radiata. Next base: position 6,659,553 of record NC_045960.1, read on the forward strand.
CAGTGTACAGTTACAGGATAAAGGGAATAACATTTAGTGCAAGTCTGATTAAATATTGTGTGAACATCTCCAATGTGGCATCAGGAAAGAGCTCTTTTTTAATTATCTATGAGGCTATCTATCACATGTCCATTCAGGTTCCCTCCAGAGTACCAGAGAACATTGGTATAAGGTGAAGGAGAAAAGATTTAATAGGAATCTGAGGGGTGACTTTTTCACACAAAGGGTGGCGAAAGTCTGGAACAAGCTGCCAGAGGAGGTAGTTGAGGCTGGGACTATCGCAACGTTTAAGAAACAGTTAGACAGGTATATGGACAGGACAGGTTTGGAGGGATATGGGCCAAACACAGGCAGGTGGGACTAGTGTAGCTGGGACATGTTGGCCGGTGTGGGCAAGTTGGGCCGAAGGACCTGTTTCCACACTGTATCACTCACTCTCTGACTGTATGACACTCCTTGCCTTAACAGACAACCTTTTGTCTCCAGTCTGAAGAACAATCTGGACACGAAACGTTGCCTATCCATGTTCTCTAGTGATGCTGCCTAACCCACTGAGTTACTGTCTGTTTTTGTCAACCAGCATCCGCAGTTCCTTGTATCCACGTCCATATTTCTCCTTCCTCACCGCTCATCTCTGGCTTTTGTCCACCCATCTGAAAATTAACCGCCCCATCTCACCTGTATCCACCTATCACTCGCCAGGCTTTGTCCCATCCCCACCTGTCTTCCAGCTTTATCAACCCCACTGCAATCAAGGCTGAATAAGGTTCCCGGTCGGAAACGTTGCCTGTCCATGTTCTCCACAGATGTTGACTGGCCCTCTGAGTTACTCCAGCACTTGGTGATATACACAAGGCTCCTACACCAGTTTTGAAAGTTTGAATTGATATGCTCCCCCACCCAACTCAACAAAACTATTCAATTTCTGTTATGAGCGGGTAGAGCTCCTATCTCACAGCTCCAGAGACCCAGGTTCGATCCCGACCTTGGGTGCTGTCTGTGTGGAGTTTGCACGTTCTCCCTGTGACTGCGTGGGTTTTCTCCGAGTGCTCCGGTTTCCTCCCACATCCCAAAGACGTGCAGTGTTTGTAGGTTAATTGGCCCTCTGTATATTGTCCCTAGTGTGCAGGGAGTGGATGCGAAAGTGGGATGACGTGGAACGGGTTGAACGATGTTCAGCGTGGACTCAGTGGGCCGAAGGGCCTGTTTCTGCGCTGTATCACTAAAAAGGATGGGTGACGTTTCGGGTCGGGACCCTTCTTCAGGTGAGGCAAGCTTGGCTCCTTCGACAGCATGGGCTAGCATGGACGAGTTGGGCCAAAGGGTAAAGTTTCCCTGCTGTGTGACTCCATGAGTCTGGTACCTTGCTTGCAGCTTCTTAAGAAATGCTGCAGTTTTTATATAGAAGGGTGCAAATTTGTACTGCATAGCCACAGCAAAAAGGAGACAAAGGGTCCAATTCACCCTGCAGGATAATCCTGCAATTTTACCCTTACAACCGATTGCAACATCACATTTAACATCCGCATCTGGGAGCCACGACAAGGCAGCCAATCATTTGGCCGCTGTATTTGCATACGGCTCAGTGTTTGACGTTCAGGGGCACAGTAAATAAGCCGGAATTAATTACAGTGGATTCTGCAGTCGTTAAATTTGCGAGTGGAGTTAAAGATTAAACTGCATTAAAGTTTAAAGGGTGAACTAAATTTTCAACATCCTGGATTAAAAGTGGTCGGATTATTAGTGCTTTATATAGAGGTGGAGCACTATTATAACAGTGCCTGGATGATCCTCAGTGGTCTGGGGTGCAGGCTTCAAACCTGTAGCTGTCTAGCGACAGAGTGGTTCAATTCCACCTTCCGGGCGTTGCCTTTATCTACCTGTTCCATCATTCACTGTGTGTAGCAATGGTGGCTTGCTACTAATAGTGCTCTGTTCTATATTGAATTACAAAAGATCCCAAGATCACTTTATGCTGATTTGCAAAACCACCCCAATAATTACTTTACTACAGATGTTTATTTCAACCCAATATAGACACAAAAAGTCAGTTTGAATAAGGGTCTCGACCTGAAGCATCAACTATTCTTTTCTCCAGATATGCTGATTCGTTGCTGAGTTACTCCAGCTTATTGTGTCTATCTTCAGTTTAAACCAGCATCTGCAGTTCCTTCCTGTTCATACACATAGATACATGGACAATAGTGCCATTCAGCCTCTTCGAGCCAGCGCCACCATTCAATGTGCTCATCCACAAATAGTACCCTGTTCCTGCCTTCTCCCCAAATTCACAACTCTCTGTGTGAAAAGGTTTTTCCTCAAGTTAGATGTGCAGAATTAGGCCATTCGGTCCATCAAGTCTGCTCCGTCATTCAATAATCGCTGATCTGTCTCTCCATCTGTCTCTCCATCTTAACCTCATTCTCCTGCCTTCTCCACATAACCCTTGACACCCATTCTGAGGTTTTGAGCTCAGTTTATTGTCACATGTACTGAGCTACAGTGAAAAGCTTTTGTTGCATGCTAACCAGTCAGGGGTAAGATAATACATGATTACAATCGAGCCACCCACAGTGTTCAGATACATGATAAACCATGTTATAGGAAAGATATTGTTAAGCTTGAAAGAGTTCAGCAAAGATTTACGAGGATGTTGCCAGGACTAGAGGGTGTGAGCTATAGGTAGAGGTTGAGCAGGCTGGGACTCTATTCCATGGAGCGCAGGAGGATGAGGGGTGATCTAATAGAGGTGTACAAAATCATGAGAGGAATAGATTGGGTAGATGCACAGAGTATTTTACCCAGAGTTGGGGAATCAAGGACCAGAGGACATAGATTTAGTGTGAAGGGGAAAAGATTTAATAGGAATCCGAGGGCTATCTTTTTCACACAAATGGTGGTGGGTGTATGGAACAAGCTGCTGGAAGAGGTAGTTGAGGCTGGGACTATCCCAACGTTTAAGAAACAGTTAGACAGGTACATGGATAGGACAGGTTTGGACGGTTATGGACCAGACGCGTGCAAGAGGGACTAGTGTAGCTGGGACATTGTTGGCCGGTTGGGTCGAATGCCCTGTTTCCACACTGTATCACGCTAAAGGGAATAATGTGAATAGCGTTTAGTGCAAGGTAAAGCCAGTAAAGTCTGATCAAAGATAGTTCAAGGGTTTATAATGCTTGAACTAGCTCAGGACCGCTCTCTGGTTGTGGTTGGATGATTCAGTTGCCTGATAACAGCTGGGAAGAAACTGTCCCTGAATCTGGAGGTGTGCGTTTTCACACTTCTGAACATCTTGCCCCATAGGAGAGGGGAGAAGAGGGAGTGGCCAGGGTGCGACTCGTCCTTGATTATGCTGCTGGCCTTGCCGAGGCAGCGTGAAGTGTAGATGGACAGTAGACTGCAAGACAGTGAGGCTCATTTTTTTCCTCTTTCTCCACAGATGCTGCCTGATCAGCTGGGTATTTCCAAAGCATTCATGTTTTCAATCCATTGTCGTTACCTGTGGTGTTGGTTTACCGTTCCTAATAGTGGTCGAACCCCACAGTTCACCAGACATGGTGGCACGGTGTCGCTGCAGTAGAGTTGCTGCCCTACAGTGCTTACAGCGCCAGAGACCCTGGTTCGATCCTAGCTATGGGTGCTGGCTTGTCGATATGGGGTTTTTGTACGTTCTCCCTGTAATGGTGCATGGGTCTTCTCCAAGATCTTCGGTTTCCTCCCACATTCTAAAGACGTCCTGGTTTGTAGATTAATAAGCGAGTTCGGTATTCCGACCACGTCGGCTGTAAGCCTTGGCCGCCACTGCTCCGGGCGGTGCATCACCTCGGTCCCATCAGTCCAGGGCCACCCCGGACATCTCCGGCCACCCCCGGACAGGGATGGGACACTCGGGAGGGGACAGGGACGGTCCAGTAGCAATTCAACAGCGCTTGCAGCGCCGGAGACCCGGGTTCGATCCTGATGTACACACACAGCAGCACAGTTGCCAAGAATGTTTATTGCCAGTGACCTTTGACAAATCCCATGATTCTTTGCGTTTTTCGGAATACCGAACTCGGCTTGGTGTAAATGTAAAAATTGTCCCTCGTATGGGATGCTGTTAACGTGTGGGGATCGCTGGTCGGCGCGGACTCGCTATTTTCACGCTGTATCTCTCAACTAAACTAGACAATCAAGAAAGTTCAACTTGAATAAACACGTTATCACTCGGACGATTACTTCATCCACATATTCACCAGATTAGTCAACACTGTGTGTGTCTCCATATCAGCTACTCCTCCAGCTTCCCCTTACTCTCACAGCTGGCTTTCAAGAGTAATTTTAATGCCTCATTGGTTCCTCAACGTATGCTGAGATGTGAACTTTGGTTGACTTGCATGTATGAAGGTCACAAAACTGGCTTTACAGCCACAGCTGCCTAATTCATTTTAACGTCCGCAATTGTTGAGTTAAATGCGGGTCTGGCATTTAACTCTCCTTCAGTCTGAAAAAGGGTCCCGACCCGAAACGTCACCCATCCTTTTCCTCCGGAAATGCTGCCTGACCTGCTGAGTTACTCCAGCACTTTGGGTCTATATTCAGTACAAACTAGCATCTGCAGTTCCTTCCAATACAATGAAGATAACTATCTCCACAATAACGCACACAAAATGTCCAAGACTTGGAAATGTCAAGGACTAGAGGGCATAGCTTTAAGGTGAGAGGGGCAAAGTTTAAAGGAGATGTGCGGGGCAGGTTTTTAAACACAGCGGGTGGTGGGGGCCAGGAACACGCTGCCAGGGGTGGTGGTGGAGGCTGATACGATCGTGGTGTTTAAGGGATTATTGGACAGGCACATGGCTATGCAGGGAATGGTGGGATATGGATCAGGTGTAGGCAGATGAGATTAGTTTAACTTGCGTCATGTTTAGCACAGACATTGTGGGCAGAAGGGGCTGTTCTATGTTCTAATTTAGTTTAGAGATACAGAGTGGATACACGTCCTTCTGCACACCGAGTCCATGTTGACCAACGAACACACATACACTAATCCTATCCTACACACTAGGGACAATTTACAGAATCCAATTAACCAACAAACTTGTACCTCTTTGGGATGTGGGAGAAAACGGGAGCACCCGGAGAAAACCCACGTGGTCACAGGGTGAATATAGAAACTCCGTACAGACAGCACCTGGGTCTCTGACGCTGCGTATCACGCCTACTGTTTTCAAGCCTGGGTTTGGATGGCTTTTGAATTTTGGTTCATTGAATTCACTAGTTCAAGTTGATACCTCTCTACTGCACACAAAAACCGCTCAGATTAGGTCATAAATGCTGGCTTTACCAACAATACCCAAATCTCAAACTACCAAAGCATTCAGTTACAAGCCAATTTACTGCTCCAAAAATCACTGGGCACAAAATAAACCTACAAACACGCACATCTGTGGGTGGTGCACCTGGAGAAAACCCATGCGGTCACAGAGAGGACATGCAAACTCCACACAGGCAGGACCCGAGGTCAGAATGGAATTGTGGGTCGCCGGCGCTGTAAGGCAGCAGCTCTACTGTTGATAGACAAAGTGAGGGTGTGGATTGTAGAAGGGCTAATGAAGGGCATATTATTACTGAACTAGAGTGAGGTTATAAAATGGTGCAGCACATGGGGATGGGATGCACAAGGTTAGCCTGCAGTAATTAGGAAGAAGGGTCAAGACCAGAAACGTCACCTATCCATGTTCTCCAGGAATGCTGCCTGAGCCGCTGAGTTGCTCAACACTTTATGACTTTCCTTGGTAAACCAGCATCTACAGTTCCTTGTCTCCACATTAAGGCTGATGCAATGTTGCCCAATATTGGAGGGAGTACAGAATATAAATGTGAAACTTCTGATGCAACTTCACGGGGCATTGGAAAGACAAAACATGAAGCACTGCTTACACCAAAAATGCTGGAGTAACTCAGCAGGTGAGGCAGCATCTATGGAGAGAAAGAATTGGCGACGTTTCGGGTCGAGACCCTTATTCAGTCTGAAGAAGGTTCTCGACCCGAAACGTCGCCAATTCCTTCTCTCCATAGATGCTGCCTCACCTGCTGAGTTACACCAGCATTTTGTGTCCACCTTCAATTTTACCAGCATCTGCAGTTCTTTCTTAAGCACTGCTTACAGCCTTGGTGACACAAGATCTGCTGTGATAAGCCAGATTATAAAATTACAAAGAGTGTTCGTCAGATAGGTGGCTTTTTTGCCCAGGTTGGGGAAGTCTAGACTTAAAGGGAAGGGGAGACCTGAGATAGGTACAGCTTTAAGGTGAGAGGGGTTAAGCAGCATCTCTGGAGAACATGGATAGGTGACGTTTCATTTTGGGACTCTTCTTCAGACATAGGCACATGGATATGCAGGGAATGGAGGGATTTGGATCATGTGCAGGCAGAGGAGATTAGTTAAACTTGGCATCATGCTCGGCACGGTCATTTTGGGCCGAAGAGCCTATTCCTGTGCTGTACTGTTCTCTGATAGACACAGAAAGCTGGAGTAACTCAGCGGGTCAGGCAGCATCCCTGGAGAAAAGGAATAGGTAACATTTTCGAGTCGAGACAATCTGAAGAAGGATCTCTACCCGAAATGTCACCCATTCAGGAGTCAAGAGAGAGGGAAACTAGAGATATGGAAGGGTAAGGTGTGAAAACAACAGAGCAAAGCAGATAATGGTCTAGGCAATGTAGAATGTTTCATTGTTGGCTGAGGGGAAGGTGACAACGAGGCAGACAAACAATAAAATTAATCAGGAGGCCAGTGAAACTAGTTGGAGAACTGGAGTGGGACGGAGTCTGAAGGTGTGCGTTTTCACACATATGTGCCTCTTGCCTGTTGGAGAGGTGAGATGAGGAGCGACCGGGGTAGTTTAGTTTAGTTTAGATTTAGTTTAGAGATACAGCGTGGAAACAGTCTCTTCGGTCCACTGAATCCGTACTGACCAGCGATCCCTATAAATGAACACTATCCTACGCATACTAGGGATAATTTACACGTACACCAAGCCAATTAACCTACAACCCTGTCCGTCTTTCGAGTGTGGGAGGAAACCGAAGATCTCGGAGAAAACCCACGCAGGTCAGAGGGAGAACGTGCAAACTCACTTAGTTTTTCACCCAGAGAGTTGTGAATCTGTGGAATTCGTGGAGACCAATTCACTGGACGGTTACAAGAGAGAGTTAGATTTAGCTCTTAGGGCTAACGGAATCAAGGGATATGGGGAAAAAGCAGGAACGGGGTACTGATTTTGGATGATCAGCCATGATCATATTGAATGGCGGTGCTGCCTCGAAGGGCCGAATAGCCTACACCTGCTCATATTTTCTATGTTTCCATGTCTTTGTTTCTATGTAACTCCAGACAGACAACACCCATAGTCGGGGACGGTCACAGTGGCACAGGGGTAGATTCGCTGCCTTGCAGCGAATGCAGCGCCGGAGACCTGGGTTCCATCCCAACTAAGGATGCTGTCTGTACGGAGTTTGTACGTTCTCCCCGTGACCAGCGTGGGTTTTCTCCGAGATCTTCGGTTTCCTCCCACATTCCAAAGACGTACAGGTTTGTAGGTTAATTGGCTTGGTATATGTAAAAATTGTGCCTAGTGGGTGTAGGATAGTGTTAATGTGCGGGGATCGCTGGTCGGCGCGGACCCGGTGGGCCGTAGGGCCTGGTTCCGTGCTGTATCTCTAAACTAAATCTAAGGCAACAAAACTCTACCGCTGCGCCACCGTGCCACCCTAAATGTTGATCACCAGCTAGCAGCTCTATGTGTGTGTACTGGTGAGTTCAGGAAAAGAGCCTTCAAAATGTCTGACGCACATTGTGGTCAGCTCGTGAAGAGGGAAATTTAACCTTGACCACATCGCTCGACCAACCACCATGTTATTAGCGGTGATTTTAAAAGCGAAGTTGATGTATGAAGAAAACCTTTTGATGGTTCTGTTGTGGAGGTCAGAACTCAGGGGGAAATAGGTGCTTTCCAACTGTACATGGAACTAAATGTCAAGTCATTGAGGCAGGGCACAAAGGCAATGTCATGTAAGATGGTTTGTAACTTGAACCAGAAAGTTCAGAAAAAAGCAAAACAGATTAATGCATTTCACAGGGAAAGTGCTGGAGTAACTCAGCGGGTCACAAAACATCTCTGGAGAGAGGGCAGTCAACACGGCTTTCAGTACGTTGGCCTTCATCAGTCAGGGCATTGAACATAGAAGATAGGCACAGAATACTGGAGTAACTCAGTGGGATGGGCAGCATCTCTGGAGAGAAGGTACGGGTGACGTTTCGTGTCGAGACCCTTCTTCAGATGGGTGAAGATGGGTCTCGACCCGATACGTCACCCATTCCTTCTCTCCAGAGATGCTGCCTGTTACTCCAGCACTTTGTGTCTATATCTTTGGTTTAAACCAGCATCTGCAGTTCCTTCCCACACATAGAAGTAGGGATATCACGTTACAGCTGTACAAGGAGCTAGTGAGGCCACAGTTGGAGTATTGCGTTCAGTTTGTGGTCGCCCGCTTATAGCCGCATGTGGACAACAGAAATGCGTCCCAGTACGGACTTGGCGCTGCTTGCCTGCAGACCGCTGCCAATAGCGACTGCACGCCTGTTTCATATGCCTCTCGCACACTAACTGATACTGATCAACGTTACGCCCAGATTGAAAAAGAATTACTTGCAGTGGTTTTCAATTGCACAAATTTCAAAGACTTTATTTTTGGGAAGTCTGTGATTATAGAAACAGACCACCAGCGGCTGGTCACCATCTTGAATAAACCCATTCACGCTGCTCCGGCTCCGGCTCGCCTGCAGCAGATGCTGATGCAGCTGCAGCGGTTTGATTTCAACATTGTCTATAAAAAAGGCAAGGACATGCACATAGCTGACACGCTACCAAGGGCCCCACGCAAAACCAGCGAACAACAACTCTCTGAACAGGACCAGTTCTCAGCAATGAAGGTATCGTATGTTCCTACTGATTGCCTAAGCAGCCTGGCAGAGCACATGGCTGCTGACGAGGCTTTACAATCGCTGTCCGCAGTCATCCGGCGTGGCTGGCCGGATAAACAACACAGCACCCCGCTCGCGATCCGCCCATACTTTCTGGTTCGCGACGAACTGGTATTACAGGACGGGATTATAGTCAAGGGCCACAAGGCAGTTGTTGCAGCTGTCCTCCGGGACAAGTACTTCAACGCCGTCCCCAGGGGCCACTCCGGCGTGGAGGCAACCGTACAACGGGCACAGAGCATGTTTTACTGGCCTGGTATGACCAAGATACGTGACAAAACTGTAGTTTGCACCATCTGCAAAAGCCTGACGCCACATCAGCAGAAGCAACCCTTACTGCCGCACCTGGTTCCTCCTCTATTGTGGTCCACGATGGCCACTGACATATTCGAATGGCATGGGAAACACTATCTGCTTCTTGTCGACTCGTATTCAGGCTGGTTTGACATCGATCTACTCCAAACCATCACATCTGAAGCAGTTATCGAGAAGTTGCAACGCCATTTCTCCGTGCAAGGCTCCCCTGCACGCCTTCTATCCAACAACGGCAGTCAGTTCACCAGCCAGCATTTCAAAAACTTTGCACAACGATGGGACTTTCAACATATCACCAGCGGCCCTGAGTCTCCGCAGTCCAACGGACTTGCCGAACGAGCCATCCGAAGCGCAAAACAACTTACCTTGCCAAATCTGACGTCTACCTGGATCTACTCAATTTAAGGAACATTGCCAGGGATCCCGTACTGGGTTCCCCAGTCCAACGACTGATGTCTCGCCAAACCCATGCTGTCCTGCCTGTACCCCAGCAGCTTCTGCAGCCACAGGTCCGTTCTCCGTACGCGGTCCAGAAACAACTACAATTCAAGCTTGACGCCCAGTGGGCAGGTTGTTCGCCTCCAGACCAACAAGGGCTATGGCCGTCTGTGTCACATCCACAGCCCTGCCAAAGAACCACACTCCTACCTGGTTAGCGCGGACATGGCCATTTATAGACGCAACCGTCAACATCTCCTTCCAGCGAAGGAACCGTGTCCTGCGACTCCGCATCCAGAGGTTTCGCGTTTTGTATACCCATCCACTGCCGGGCCGGCTGCTCCACTGTCAGAGACTGTGTCCCCCGTGGCCTCCACAAGGCGTTCAGCGTCCAGCTCGCCTATTTCACCACCTCTACCCGACGGGTCCCTCCCTGGTCACTTCACCGGTGAAAGGAGGAGATGCGGACTTGTACCGCACATGTGCCGGATGGGTCAGCAGGCTGCCCATTAGATACGGTGATTTTGTGTAACTATCTATACTTCCCCATATGCGTTATTAACGTTCCGGCTACCATATTGTTTCCACGTATCTATGCTTTATTTTGTTGCTACAAGGAAAGATGTAGATTGGTTATTTCCTACTAACCAATTGTAGTGCTTGTTAGTAGTTGCTCCGCCTAATATGCGATTTATATTACCAACAGCTTGTCTACGTAAGTCAGTCTGAGTAGCTGCTAGTTACTGTAATGTTCTGTAGACCAATGCTGTAAGTGGACTTTAATAAACATGTGTTGTATCTTGCCGTGTGTACGACTCCACTCGTTATGATCTAATGACCTTATGAAACGTCACCCATTTTGTGTCTATCTTCGGTGAAAAACTAGCATCCGTAGTTCCTTCCTTCACAACTCCAACCATCCTACGCACAATGGTCTGCGAACCAGCGCACAGATACAAATAGTTTGTCCATGGCTAGGAAGGAACTGCAGATAGAAGAAGGGTCTCAACCCAAAACATTACCCATTCCTTTTCTCCAGAGATGCTGTCTGACCCACTGAATTACTCCAGCATTTTGTGTCTATCTTCAGTTTATCCATGGACTGCCTCTTCCTTAATCGCCACCTGCTTCCACCACCAGCCTCTGGGTGTGATAAGAGCTCCAACTGGTTCTTAACCTGGGGATGGTCGTTTGGGGCTTTGCCGGGAGTCATGAAGGGGACACAAATAACATATCAATTTGTTGAGCCCATGTTTAGAAATCTAACAAAGGTACATACCACATACAGTATCTTGTTCACGTATGCACCTACTGGTGCCAAAAACGTTAAGAACCACTGAACTAAAAGCTAACGTTTGTGCAGAATTGCAGCTGATAAAATAGACCATGATACTGTTGGCATCACCTGTTTCTGTCAATAAAGTATCTTCCTACAGCGTGGAAAAAGGCCCTTTGGCCCAACCTGTCCATGCTAAACTAGATGTCCCATCTACAATAGTCCTACCTGCCTGCGTTTGGCCCATATCCCTCTAAACCTCTTGTATCCATGGACCTGCCAAAATATTGTTTAGTTGCTGTTATAGTTACTGCCTCAACTACCTCCTCTGGCAGCTCGTTCCATACACCCACCCCCTTATTTTGGGATTGATATCCAAGATCATTTGAGAGTGGTAGCGGTGTGGAATGAGCTTCCAGTGGAAGTGGTGGTGGCAGGTTCGTTGGTATCATTTAAAAATAAATTGGATAGGCATATGGATGAGAAGGGAATGGAGGGTTATGGTATGAGTGCAGGCAGGTGGGACTAAGGGAAAAAAGTTGTTCGGCACGGACTTGTAGGGCCGAGATGGCCTGTTTCCGTGCTGTAATTGTTATATGGTTATATGGTTATTTCAAGGAATGGTCTGCTATCTCCAGTGCTTTATGTTTTTGCCGATGTCCACTGGTTGAATAAGACTCCATTATTTCTGGGCATTCGCTTTCTTAAAGGGCGGCACGGTGGCGCAGCTGGTATTAGAGGCTGTCTTACAGCGCCAGAGACCGGGGTTCAACCCTGACCTCGTGTGCGGTCTGTACGGAGTTTGCACGCTCTCCCTGTGACCGCATGGGTTTTCTCCAGGTGCTCTGGTTACCTCCCACACTCCAAAGACGTGCAGGTTAGTAGGTTATGTATAGGAAGGAACGGCAGATGCTGGTTTAAACCGAGGATGGGCACAAAATGCTGGAGTAATTCAGCGGGACAAGCAGCATCTCTGGAGAGAAGGAAAGGGTGACGTTTTGGGTCTGAAAAAGGATCTCGACCCGAAACGTCACCTATTCCTTTCCTCCAGAGATTTCTTCAGCTTTTTGTGTCTATCTCAGTTTTGTAGGTTAATTGGATTCTATAATAAAAAATGTCCTTAGTGTGTGGGGCGATCGCTGGTCGGCATGGATTCGTTGGGCCGAAGGGCTTGTTTCCACACAGTGTCTGTATTGGAACAAAAACAGCGTGCACAAGACCCCCCTCCTTGAAATTAACTGTTCCTACCTCATTTTTGTGGCTTATGATTCACAATATATATACCTGGTCCCGAAGGAGGTGAAGACACAAACCAGGAACAACCAAAATCATGAGTGGAATAGATTGGGTAGATGCACAGTCTCTTGCCCAGAGTTGGTGAATCGAGGACCAGAGGACATAGGTTCAAGGTGAAAGGGAAGAGATTTAATAGGAATCCGAGGGGTAACTTTTTCACACAGAAGGTGGTGGGTGTATGGAACAAGCTGCCAGAGGAGGTAGTTGAGGCTGGGACTATCCCAACGTTTAAGAAACGGTTAGACAGGTACATGGATAGGGCAGGTTTGGAGGGATATGGACCAAACGTGGGCAGGTGGGACTAGTGTAGCTGGGACATGTTGGCTGGTGTGGGCAAGTTGGGGTGAAGTGTATCACTCTATGACCATGACTGGTCTGCCCCAACAGCTGCTGACAACGTTCTACCGCTTCACCACAGAGAGCATACTGACGTATGGCATCTCTGTGTGGTATCTCAGCTGCACGGAGGCGGAGTGGAGAGCTCTTCAGCGCGTCGTCAACAGAGCGCAGCGGATCATCGGGACAGAGCTACCAGCCTTGGAGGGCATCTACCACATGCGGTGCCTCAGGAAGGCCCTCAGCATCCATAAGGACTCATCACACCCCTGCCACGGTCTGTTTCAACTACTTCCCTCCGGCAGACGTTACAAGGCCTTCTACGCCCGAACCTCCAGACTCAGGAACAGTTTTATCCCAAGAGCTATAGCGGCTCTGAACCGGCCCTAATGAGTGCCCCCCATGCACCCCCTTTGGACAGCCTCCCTCAGATGGTCACGTCAATCAATTCAGCTTGCTTATTTATGTATTGTATTTATTTACCTTTCTTGTACATCAGTGCACACTAAATCTCGTTGCACTGACGTGCAATGACAATAAAATATATTATTATTATTATTATGGAGAAGGGGAACTGATAGAATGGGCCTGGACCCTTTACGTCATGCAGTTGCCTTTTGAGCTTCAGCTGCACTGTATTTTCACCCTCCTATTTCCTAATCTTTGTTTCATTTCCCTCTTTAACTTCACTGACGTCACCTTAGACAAACAACTGCACCTTGATACACCATATGTGCACATAGAGAAACATTTAGACATAGAAGCACTGCCATTCAATATGATCAAGGCTGATCATGTAAAATCAGTACCCCGTTCCTGCATTTTCACCATATCCCTCGATTCCGTTAGCCCTGCAAGCTAAATCTAACTCTCTCTTGAAAACATCCATTGAATTGGACTCCACTGCCTTCTGTGGCAGAAAATTCCACAGATTCACAACTCACTGGCTGAAAAAGATATTCCTCATCTAAATGGCCTACTCCTTACTCTTAAACTGTGACCCCTGGTTCTGGACTCCCTCAACATGGAGAACATTTTTCCTGCATCTAGCTTGTCCAATCCTTTAAGAATTGTATATGTTTCTATAAGATATCCTCTCATCCTTCGAAACTCCAGTGAATACAAGTCCAGTCATCATATTACATGGCAAATGAACCCCATTTAACCCTGTTCAACTACCGAAGTGAAAACCAAACACAATCCCTCGGCACGGTGGCGAAGCGGTAGAGTTGCTGCCTCACACGCCAGACACCCAGGTTCCATCCTGACTACGGGAGCTGTCCGTACGGAGTTTCAATGTAGTTCATTGAATCCTCCCAATGCTAGTCTGAACAAGGGTCCCGACCTGAAATGTCACCTTTCTATGTCCTCTAGATATATTGCCTGACCAGCTAAATTACTTCAACACTTTTTATTCACAGCGGATACCAGCATCTGCACTTCCCTTGTCACCAAGGCTGCAAGCAGGGATTCACGTTTTGTCTGTGTGCCCTGTAAAGATGACTTTAGTTTAGTTTAGAGATACAGCGCAGAAACATGCCCTTCAGCCCACCGAGACCGCGCCGACCAGCGATCCCCGCACACTTACGCTATCCTACACGCACCAGGGACAATTGACATTTATACCAAGCCAATTTATAACCCTGCATATCTTTGGAGTGTGGGAGGAAACCGAAGATCTCGGAGCAAACCCACGCACGTCACGGGGAGAACGTGTAAACTCCGTATAGACAGCACACATAGTCGGGATCGAACCCAGGGATCTCTGGTGCTGTGAGGCAGCAACTCTTCCACTGCACCACCGTGCCACCCCTTTGCATCGGAAGTTTCACATTTATATTCTGTACTCCCTGCAATATTGAGCCACATTGCATCAGCCTTAATGTAGAGACAAGGAACTGCAGATGCTGGTTTACCAAGGGAAGTCATAAAGTGTTGAGCAACTCAGCGGCTCAGGCAGCATTCCTGGAGAACATGGATAGGTGACGTATCTGGTCTTGACCCTTCTTCCTAATTACTGCAGGCTAACCTGGTGCATCCCATCCCCATGTGCTGCACCATTTTATAACCTCACTCTAGTTCGGTAATAATATGCCCTTCATTAGCCCTTCTGCAATCCACACCCTCACTTTGTCTATCAACGGCACCTTGGCGCAGTGGTAGAGCTGCTGCCTCCCAGCGCCAGAGACCCGGGTTCGATCCTGACTACGGATGCTGTCTGTACGGAGTTTGCATGTTCTCCCTGTGCTCCGGTTTTCCTCCCACACTCCAAAGATGTGTGGGTTTGAAGGTTAATTGGATCCCTCTTTCCCTTTTATGGGAAAGATGTGGAAGAGAAATGGAGGACATTTAAAGGTGACATTTTAAGAGTACAGAATCTTTATGTCCCTGTTCGGTTGAAAGGAAATAGTAAAAATTGGAAAGAGTCATGGTTTTCAAGGGAAATTGGACACTTGGTTCGGAAAAAGAGAGAGATCTACAATAATTATAGGCAGCATGGAGTAAATGAGGAGTATAAAGAATGTAAAAAGAATCTTAAGAAAGAAATTAGAAAAGCTAAAAGAAGATATGAGGTTGCTTTGGCAAGTAAGGTGAAAGTAAATCCAAAGAGCTTCTACAGCTATATTAATAGCAAAAGGATAACGAGGGATAAAATTGGTCCATTAGAGAGTCAGAGTGGACAGCTATCTGCAGAGCCAAAAGAGATGGGGGAGATATTGAACAATTTCTTTTCTTCGGTATTCACCAAGGAGAAGAATATTGAATTATGTGAGGTAAGGGAAACAAGTAGAGTAGCTATGGAAACTATGAGATTCAAAGAAGAGGAAGTACTGACACTTTTGAGAAATATAAAAGTGGATAAGTCTCCAGGTCCGGACAGGATATTCCCTAGGACATTGAGGGAAGTTAGTGTAGAAATAGCAGGGGCTATGACAGAAATATTTCAAATGTCATTAGAAACGGGAATAGTGCCGGAGGATTGGCGTACTGCGCATGTTGTTCCATTGTTTAAAAAGGGGTCTAAGAGTAAACCTAGCAATTATAGACCTGTTAGTTTGACGTCAGTGGTGGGCAAATTAATGGAAAGGATACTTAGAGATAATATATATAAGCATCTGGATAAACAGGGTCTGATAAGGACAGTCAACATGGATTTGTGCCTTGAAGGTCATGTTTGACTAATCTTCTTGAATTTTTTGAAGAGGTTACTCGGGAAATTGATGAGGGTAAAGCAGTGGATGTTGTATATATGGACTTCAGTAAGGCCTTTGACAAGGTTCCTCACGGAAGGTTGGTTAAGAAGGTTCAATTGTTGGGTATTAATGGTGGAGTAGCAAGATGGATTCAACAGTGGCTGAATGGGAGATGCCAAAGAGTAATGGTGGATGGTTGTTTGTCAGGTTGGAGGCCAGTGACTAGTGGGGTGCCACAGGGATCTGTGTTGGGTCCACTGTTGTTTGTCATGTACATCAATGATCTGGATGATGGTGTGGTAAATTGGATTAGTAAGTATGCAGATGATACTAAGATAGGTGGGGTTGTGGATAATGAAGTAGATTTCTGTCATAGCCCCTGCTATTTCTACAATAACTTCCCTCAATGTCCTAGGGAATATCCTGTCCGGACCTGGAGACTTATCCACTTTTATATTTCTCAAAAGTGTCAGTACTTCCTCTTCTTTGAATCTCATAGTTTCCATAGCTACTCTACTTGTTTCCCTTACCTCACATAATTCAATATTCTTCTCCTTGGTGAATACCGAAGAAAAGAAATTGTTCAATACCTCCCCCATCTCTTTTGGCTCTGCAGATAGCTGTCCACTCTGACTCTCTAATGGACCAATTTTATCCCTCGTTATCCTTTTGCTATTAATATAGCTGTAGAAACTCTTTGGATTTACTTTCACCTTACTTGCCAAAGCAACCTCATATAACCATATAACATATAACAATTACAGCACGGAAACAGGCCATCTCGGCCCTACAAGTCCGCGCCGAACAATTTTTTTCCCTTAGTCCCACCTGCCTGCACTCATACCATAACCCTCCATTCCCTTCTCATCCATATGCCTATCCAATTTATTCTTAAATGATACCAACGAACCTGCCGCCACCACTTCCACTGGAAGCTCATTCCACACC
Organism: Amblyraja radiata; assembly: GCF_010909765.2. Lineage (NCBI taxonomy): Eukaryota > Metazoa > Chordata > Chondrichthyes > Rajiformes > Rajidae > Amblyraja > Amblyraja radiata. The sequence continues at coordinate 6,676,384 of NC_045960.1, forward strand.
GCTACCACTCTCTGAGTAAAGAAGTTCCCCCTCATGTTACCCCTAAACTTCTGTCCCTTAATTCTGAAGTCATGTCCTCTTGTTTGATGTCATATCTTCTTTTAGCTTTTCTAATTTCTTTCTTAAGATTCTTTTTACATTCTTTATACTCCTCATTTACTCCATGCTGCCTATAATTATTGTAGATCTCTCTCTTTTTCCGAACCAAGTGTCCAATTTCCCTTGAAAACCATGGCTCTTTCCAATTTTTACTATTTCCTTTCAACCGAACAGGGACATAAAGATTCTGTACTCTTAGTAATGGGTAAGTGGATGGTTGTTTGTCAGGTTGGAGGCCAGTGACTAGTGGGGTGCCACAGGGATCTGTGTTGGGTCCACTTTTGTTTGTCATGTACATCAATGATCTGGATGATGGTGTGGTAAATTGGATTAGTAAGTATGCAGATGATACTAAGATAAGTGGGGTTGTGGATAATGAAGTAGATTTTCAAAGTCTACAGAGAGATTTATGCCAGTTGGAAGAGTGGGCTGAAAGATGGCAGATGGAGTTTAATGCTGATAAGTGTGAGGTGCTACATCTTGGCAGGACAAATCAAAATAGGACGTAAATGGTAAATGGTAGGGAATTGAAGAATGCAGGTGAACAGAGGGATCTGAGAATAACTGTGCACAGTTCCCTGAAAGTGGAATCTCATGTAGATAGGGTGGTAAAGAAAGCTTTTGGTGTGCTGGCCTTTATAAATCAGAGCATTGAGTATAGAAGTTGGGATGTAATGTTAAAATTGTACAAGGCATTGGTGAGGCCAATTCTGGAGTATGGTGTACAATTTTGGTCGCCTAATTATAGGAAGGATGTCAACAAAATAGAGAGAGTACAGAGGAGATTTACTAGAATGTTGCCTGGGTTTCAGCAACTAAGTTACAGAGAAAGGGTGAACAAGTTGGGGCTTTATTCTTTGGAGCGCAGAAGGTTAAGGGGGGACGATAGAGGTCTTTAAAATGATGAGAGGGATAGACAGAGTTGACGTGGATAAGCTTTTCCCACTGAGAGTAGGGAAGATTCAAACAAGAGGACATGACTTGAGAATTAAGGGACAGAAGTTTAGGAGTAACATGAGGGGGAACTTCTTTACTCAGAGAGTGGTGGCTGTGTGGAATGAGCTTCCAGTGGAGGTGGTGGAGGCAGGTTCGTTTTTATCATTTAAAAATAAATTGGATAGTTATATGGACGGGAAAGGAATGGAGGGTTATGGTCTGAGCGCAGGTATATGGGACTAGGGGAGAATACGTGTTCGGCACGGACTAGAAGGGTCGAGATGGCCTGTTTCCGTGCTGTAATTGTTATATGGTTATATGGTTATATGGATCGCACCTTCCGCGGCCAACATTGGGCCTACCAGAGCACCACCCTGCCTGAGGTCATCTGTTGCTGGCCCAGAGTTGTCTTTTTACGCCCCCAGTCCTTCCCCCCTCACCCCCATCCCTCCCCTCCCCCCCCTCTCCCTCCCCTCCCCACCTCCCCCCTCCTACAACCCCCTCCCCCCTTTCAGTCTGAAGTAGGGCTCTGATCTAAAACGTCACATAAAATTTGCTCCAGCACCTTGAATGTTAATGAAAATATGGGAGGAATAAGATATATTACCTCAGGATGAGTGTATATATGGGTGCTTGAAGCTCAACGAGGAATGAGTGGGTCTAAAGGGTTGTCTCCAGGCTGTATGAATCTGGCTGATAGATAGGGCAAGTTTATTTTACACAAAGGGTGGTAGATACCTGAAATGCCCTGCCAAGGGTGGTGGTGGAAAGAGATGTACGTCTGTGGCCTTTTAGAGGCTTTGAGATAGGCACATGGTTATACAGAATGGAAGTACTATATAGATCATGTACAGGCAGAGGAGATTTATTTATCTTGGCATCATGCTCGGCAAAGACCTTGTGGGCCGAAGGGCCTGCTCCCGTGTTGGACTTTGCTATGTTCTAAATGCACAGTCTTTTACCCACATTAAGGGAATCAAAATGAGAGGACACAGGTTTAAGGTGAGAGGGGCAAGATTTAACAGGATTCTGGGGGGCAACGTTTTCACGGTGGGCGTATGGAACGAGCTGCCGGAGGAGGTAGTTGAGGCAGGCATTATAACAATAAAGTGGGCTGGCACGGTGGTGATCCCAGCTCCGGAGGCCCGGGTTTGATCCCAACTTTTTTTGCTGTCTGTACTGAGTTTGTACGTTCTCCCCGTGACTGCGTGGGTTTTCTCTGTTTGTAGGTTAATTGGCTTGGTATAAGTGTAAAATTGCCCCTAGTGTGTGCAGGATAGCGTTAGTGTGCGGGGATCGCTGGTCGGTGCGGTGGGCCGAAGAGCTGTGTCTCTAAACTAAACTAAAATTAAACAACATTTAAAAGACAATTGGACGGGTGCATGGATAGGAAAGGTTTAGAGGGACATGAGCCAAATGTGGACAAATGGGACTAACATAGATTTGGCATCTTGATCAGCATGGATGAGTCGGGCTGAAGGGCCTGTTTCTGAAGAAGGGTTCCGAGCTGAAACATCACGGGAATAACGGCAATAGAGAGGAAGGATATTGCGTTGAAGGATCAGGATAGTGAAACAGCTTGGGTACAGATAGAGAATAACAAGGGGAAAAAAACACTAGTGGGTGTAATTTATAGACCTCCAAATAGCTGTGACGCTGTTAGTCAGAACATAAATCTGCAAATAGTTGACGCATGTAAAAAGGGAACTGCTGTAATCATGGGGGACTTCAATTTTCATATTAATTGGGCAAACCAAACTGGGCAGGGTAGACTAGAGGAAGAGTTTATAGAATGTATTAGAGACGGGTTCCTAGAACAGTATGTCACAGAACCGACAAGGGGGGAGGCAATCTTGGATCTGGTCCTGTGTAATGAAGCAGGATTAATTAAAAATGTCATAGTTAGGGACTCGTTGGGAACAAGTGACCACAATATGGTCGAATTCCATATTCAAATAGAAGGGGAGCAGGTTGAAACTCAGTCTAGGGTGCTTAGTCTAAATAAGGGGGATTATGAAGGTATGAGGACTGAGCTGATCAAAGTTGACTGGGATAGCAGACTCAAGAATAAGACGGTACATGAGCAGTGGTGTACGTTTAAGGATCTACTGTATAACCTTCAAGAAAAATTTATTCCTATGAAGAAAAAAAGGGGTAAGGGTAAGAACAGTCAGCCATGGCTCAGTAAAACTATAAAGGATAGTATTCGGCTGAAGGCAAGGGCATATAAGGTAGCCAGAGATAGTGGGAGGGTAGAGGATTGGGAAGCATTTAAAGGTCAGCAAAAATAACTAAGAGATTAATTAAGACGGGGAAAATAGACTATGAAAGGAATTTAGCGAACAACATAAAAACTAATAGTAAGAGTTTTTATAGCTATATAAAAAGAAAAAGGGTGGCTAAGGTGAACGTTGGTCCATTGGAGGGTGAGACTGGAGAGTTGTTGGTGGGGAACATGGAAATGGCAAAGGCATTAAACGAGTATTTTGTATCAGTCTTCACCATAGAAGACACAAAAAATATTCCAACGCTGGATAAACAGGGGGCGGTAGGAATGGAGGAGCTAAATACTATTAAGATCACCAAGGAGGTGGTATTAGGGAAATTAATGAGACTGAAGGAGGATAAATCCCCTGGGCCTGATGGATTACATCCAAGGGTCTTGAGGGAGATAGCGGTGGGGATTGTGGATGCATTGGTGATAATTTTCCAAAACTCCCTGGAGGCAGGAATGGTCCCAGTGGATTGGAAAATGGCCAATGTAACACCTATATTTAAAAAAGGAAGTAAACAGAAGGCGGGTAACTATAGACCGGTTAGTCTAACATCGGTGGTGGGTAAAATGTTAGAGACAATTATTAAAGAAACACTAGCGGGGCACTTTGATAAACATGACTTCATCGGACAGAACCAGCATGGTTTTGTGAAGGGGAAATCCTGTTTAACGAATCTGCTCGAATTCTTTGAGGAAGTAACAACCCGGGTGGATAAAGGGGAACCGGTGGATGTGGTATACTTGGACTTCCAAAAGGCTTTTGACAAGGTGCCACATAAGAGACTATTGCTAAAAATAAAAAATTATGGGATTGGGGGTAATATATTAGCATGGGTAGAGGATTGGCTAACAAATAGGAAGCAGAGAGTGGGGATAAATGGTTCATACTCGGGATGGCAACCGGTAACTAGCGGGGTTCCGCAAGGGTCGGTGCTGGGACCCCAGTTGTTCACAATTTATATAAATGATTTGGAGGAGGGAACCAAGTGTAATATATCAAAATTTGCGGACGATACAAAAATGGGAGGAAAAGTAGGGGATGAGGAGGATAGGAAGAGTCTGCAAAAGGATATAGATAAGCTAGGTGAGTGGGCAACAACTTGGCAGATGAAATTTAATACTAATAAATGTGAAGTCATTCACTTTGGGGAAAAAAATGATAGGGCAAGTTATTTTCTAAATGAGGAGGAGCTGCGTTGTAATGCAACGCAAAGGGATCTAGGGGTATTAGTACATGAATCACTAAAAGTCAGTATGCAGGTGCAGCAAGCAATCAGGAAGGCCAATGGAGTTTTGGCCTTTATTGCTAGGGGGATTGAGTATAAAAACACGGAGGTCTTGCTGCAGCTGTACACAGTATTAGTGAGACCACATTTGGAATACTGTGTACAGTTCTGGGGTCCATACTTAAGAAAGGATGTACTAGCCCTGGAGGCAGTGCAGCGAAGGTTTACAAGATTAATTCCTGCAATGAGGGGATTGACATATGAGGAAAGGTTAAGTAAGCTGGAACTCTACTCTTTGGAGTTTAGAAGAATGAGAGGCGATCTCATTGAGACATATAAGATCGTGAGGGGCCTTGATCGGGTGGATGCACCGAGGATGTTCCCAATGATCGGGGAAACTAGAACTAGGGGACATAGTTGCAGAATAAGGGGGGGCTCTTTTAAAACTGAGATGAGGAAGAACTTCTTCACCCAGAGGGTGGTTAATTTATGGAATTCACTGCCCCAGGGAGCAGTGGAAGCAGAAACGTTAAATATATTTAAGTCTATAATAGATGTTTTTTTAGCTGCCAAGGGGATAAGGGGCTACGGGGAGAGGGCAGGGATATGGACCTAGGTATGGTTAGTATAGTAAGACCTGAGTGATCTCCTGGACAAGTGTCGATCGCCTGGATTGGGGTCGGAGAGGAATTTCCCGGATTTTTTTCCCGAATTGGACCTGGGTTTTTATCCGTTTTTTTGCCTCCCCCAAGAGATCACGCGGTTCTTGGGGTGGAGAGGGGTGATAGCGGTATAAAGGGGAGGGTAGTGTCTTGTGTTCTGTGTCTTGTGTCTACTGTTTGTGGGTAAGTGTGTCTGTTTAGTGTTCAGCCATGAGCGAATGGCGGTGCGGGCTCGACGGACCTGGTGGTCTACTCTCGCACCTACTTTCTATGTTTCTATGTTTCTATGTTTCTATCACCCATCTATTTTCTCCAGTGATGATGGCTGACCTGCTGAATTACTCCAGTACTTTGTAGCTATCTTCCGCCTATTTCTGTGCTGCGTGATTCTAGGACTGGTGTAGATTTGCTGCCTCACAGCGCTAGAAATCCGGGTTCGATCCTGACTACGGGCGCTGTCCGTATGGAGTTTGTACGCTCTCCCTGTGACCGCGTGGGTTTTCTCCGGGAGCTCTGGTTTCCTCCCACACTCCAACGACGTGCAGGTTTGTAAGCTAATTGGCTTTGTATAAATGTCAATTGTCCCTCATGTGTGTTGGATGGTGATAAGGGGCTGTCCCATTGTACGAGCTAATTCAAGAGTTCTCCCGAGTTTCCCCGATTCGAACTCGGAGAATTACGGTAATAGCCGCTCGTATGTACTCGGGGCTCTCGTGGACATTTTTCAACAAGTTGAAAAATCTTCACGAGCCTTCACGAGCTTACCGCGTTTCCCGAGTACCTGCCGATAGCGTTACGAGCCGCTAAGAGATGTCCCGAGCTCCGACGTACCCGCTACGTACATTCTACGTGCTTTCCACGAGTTTGATTTTTTTTAAACTCGGGAGACCTCTTGAATTACCTCGTACAGTGGGACAGCCCCTTTAGTGTGCAGGGATCGCTGGTTGGCATAGACTCGGTGGGCCAAAGGGCCTGTTTCCGCACTGTATCTCTAAATTAAACTAAACTGAACTGGAGTGTTGTTTGTTATACTCAATCATCAATCATTTTTTAAAAAGATACATTTGTCTCTGGATGCTACTTTTAAAGACCAGTGAGAGGATCTTACATTCAGTTCCATCGCCATCAAGTGGTGTCAAGAACTAATCATCACAATAAGAATACATTTGCTTGTTGTGGCAACATTTCAACAACTTAAATTTAGATAGCATAAATTAGGAGCCATTTCCAGGTGGACATTGACTCAAAGAAGGGTCTCAACCTGAAACGTCACCCATTCCTTCTCTCTAGAGATGCTGCCTGTCCCGCTGAGTTGCTCCAGCTGTTTGTGTCTGTCTTCGACTCGAAGAAGGAGATGGTCCAAGTGAGAGATTAAGGAGAGTGTTAAGTAAGGGGAAATATACCCAGGACAGTCTATTTTGCTTTCATTTACTCATTAACGGGAGGCGATGTCACATCATCATCATCATCGTTGAACACATCAACGGGCACGGTGCCTTACAATGCCACGTACGACAGTGATCGCAACTTCTACTGAAGTGTGGATGACCGTCGGCTCGCTCTAAGCTCACCCGCCCTTTGACAGGCCTTGTTTTTGGTCCTGCTGGGGGTCCACACCCCCTCCTCACCTGGTAAACCAGGTGGGGGAGACGGCTTAGTCGCCGACTATCCGACCATGGAGCAGGTAGCACGGGATTACATGGTACCCGTGGCGGGGGCAACTCCCCCCGAACTGGCCGATGTCAGGAATGGTGCAATAACTAGATTCAGATTCAGATTCAATTTTAATTTTAATTGTCATTGTCAGTGTACAGTACAGAGACAACGAAATGCATTTAGCATCTCCCTGGAAGAGCGACATAGCACATAATTTGAATAAATAATAATAAGTGTCTGGGGGGGGGGGGGGGGTGATTGGCAGTCACCGAGGTACGTTGTTGAGTAGAGTGACAGCCGCCAGGAAGAAGCTGTTCCTGGACCTGCTGGTTCGGCAACGGAGAGACCTGTAGCGCCTCCCGGATGGTAGGAGGGTAAACAGTCCATGGTTGGGGTGAGAGCAGTCCTTGGCGATGCTGAGCACCCTCCGCAGACAACGCTTGCTTTGGACAGACTCAATGGAGGGGAGCGAGGAACCGGTGATGCGTTGGGCAATTTTCACCACCCTCTGCAATGCCTTCCGGTCGGAGACAGAGCAGTTGCCATACCATACTGTGATGCAGTTGGTAAGGATGCTCTCGATGGTGCAGCGGTAGAAGTTCACCAGGACTAATACTCATCCCTAAGTGCATCTATCAATGAGTCAATGGTGCTTTTATTGTCCCATGTGCAAGAGCACAGTGAAATTATTTTCTTACAAACAGTCCAGTAGAGTATTGCCATACGTAAGCACAATCCAGCGATTAGCAAGTGTACAGAAATAGTCCACTGAGCTCACATACATGAAGCGCCATGTTTTGGCTCCATCCATCAGGTGGCGCCATACAATGGCTGCCTCGGCCCTTTCTCTCTTTGGTGTTTTTTAGTCTGTAGAAGACCTTCGGGGGGGGGAGGGGACTGTCCCCATGTTTTGAGAGGAGGGGGACAATCCCCCCCATGTTTTGTGACCTGGGCGTTACAGCCAGTCCCAGGTCGGCTCGCTTGCCCCAGGACTGGCTGTAGTGCCCAGGTCGCCTGCGTGCATCGGGACTGGCTGTAGTGCCCAGGTCGCCTGCGTGCATCGGGACTGGCTGTAGCGTCCAGGTCGCCTGCATGCATCGGGACTGGCTGTAGTGCCCAGGTCGCCTGCGTGCATCGGGACTGGCTGTAGTGCCCAGGTCGCCTGCGTGCATCGGGACTGGCTGTAGCGTCCAGGTCGCCTGCGTGCATCGGGACTGGCTGTAGCGTCCAGGTCGCCTGCGTGCATCGGGACTGGCTGCAGTTCTCAGGTCGCGAAAACGATTTGAAAACAAATACGCCTGTGGGCCGGATGATTTTGGGTTACGGGCCGGATCCGACCCGTGGGCCGTAGGTTGCCGAACCCTGTCGTAGATGTTAGGCCTCATTGCGTCCCCTCGTGTTTTAAAAGCGATTTCCGCCCATGTCTGTAGTTAAATGTTCTTATAGTGTATCTTTAGTTCTGTTTTATGTGGAGGGTTGAGGGTGGGGGGGATTATGTGGAGGATGGGGGAAACTTTTCTAATCTCTTTCCTTGACGGTGATGCAACATTTTCCCTATCATATCTCCAACCGCGGGAGGCTGCGGACTTAACAGGGAGTTCGCGGTCCCTGGTTAGAGACTGGCCTCGGGAGCTCCAAGCCACAGGAGCTTTGACTGTCCCATCGTGGGAGCTTCAATTGCCGGCAGCGGGAGCTTCGATCGCCCCGACTGCGGATGGTTCGACTCCCCCAACCGCGGGAGAAAAGAAGCAAAGAAGATAAGACTTTATTGCCTTCCATCACAGTGGGGAATGTGGAGGAGCTGCTGTGGTGGATGTTTATAGACAATAGACAATAGGTGCAGGAGTAGGCCATTCGGCCCTTCGAGCCAGGGACAATGTGATCATGGCTGATCATCCACAATCAGTACCCCATTCCTGCCTTCTCCCCATATCCTCTGACTCCGCTATTTTTAAGAGCCCTTTCTAACTCTCTCTTGAAAGCATCCAGAGAACCGGCCTCCACCGCCTTCTGAGGCAGAAAATTCCACAGACTCACCACTGTGATAAAAAGTGTTTCCTCGTCTCCGTTCTAAATGGCTTACTCCTTATTCTTAAACTGTGTCCCCTGGTTCTGGACTCCCCCAACATCGGGAACATGTTTCCTGCCTCTAGCGTGTCCAAACCCGTAACAATCTTATATGTTTCAATGAGATTGCCTCTCATCCTTCTAAACTCCAGAGTGTACAAGCCCAGCCGCTCCATTCTCTCAGCATATGACAGTCCCGCCATACCGAGAATTAACCTTGTAAGCCTACGCTGCACTCCCTCAATGGCAAGAATGTCCTTCCTCAAATTAGGGGACCAAAACTGCACACAATACTCCAGGTGTGGTCTCACTAGGGGCTCTGTACAACTGCAGAAGGACCTCTTTGCTCCTATATTCGATTCCTCTTGTTATAAAGGCCAACATGCCATTCGCTTTCCTCACTGCCTGCTGTACCTGCATGCTTACTTTCATAGACTGATGAACAAGGACCCCCCAGATCCCATTGTACTTCCCCTCTTCCCAACTTGACGCCATTTAGATAGTAATCTGCCTTCCTGTTTTTGCTACCAAAGTGGATAACCTCACATTTATTCTCATTAAACTTCATCTGCCATGCATCTGCCCGCTCCCCCAACCTGTCCAAGTCACCCTGCATTCTCATAGCATCCTCCTCACAGTTCACACTGCCACTCAGCTTTGTGTCATCTGCAAATTTGCTAATGTTACTTTGAATCCCTTCATCCAAATCATTGAGGTATATTGTAAATAGCTGCGGTCCCAGCACCGAGCCTTGCGGTACCCCACTAGTCACTGCCTGCCATTCTGAAAGGGACCGGTTAATCCCTACTCTTTGTTTCCTGTCTGCCAACCACTTCTCTATCCATGTCAGCACTCTGCCCCCAATACCATGTGGCCTAATTTTGCCCACTAATCTCCTATGTGGGACCTTATCAAATGCTTTCTGAAAGTCCAGGTACACTTCATCCACTGGCTCTCCCTTGTCCATTTTCCTAGTTACATCGTCAAAAAATTCCAGAAGATTAGTCAAGCATGATTTCCCCTTCATAAATCCATGCCGACTCGGACCGATCCTGTTACTGCTATCCAAATGTTCGGCTATCTCATCTTTTATAATTGACTCCAGCATCTTCCCCACCACTGATGTCAGGCTAACTGGTCTATAATTCCCTGTTTTCTCTCTCCCGCCTTTCTTAAAAAGAGGGATAACATTAGCTACCCTCCAATCCACAGGAACTTATCCTGAATCTATAGAACATTGGAAAATTATCACCAATGCGTCCCCGAGTTCTAGAGCCACTTCCTTAAGTACCCTGGGATGCAGACCATCAGGCCCTGGGGATTTATCAGCCTTCAGTCCCATCAGTCTATCCAACACCATTTCCTGCCTAATGTGAATTTCCTTCAGTTCCTCTGTCACCCCAGATCCTCTGGCCACTAGTACATCAGGAAGATTGTTTGTGTCCTCCTTAGTGAAGACAGATCCAAAGTACCTGTTCAACTCATCTGTATTTCCTTGTTCCCCATAATAAATTCACCTTTTTCAGTCTTCAAGGGTCCAACTTTGGTCTTAACAACTTGAGATTACAGAGATACTGCATGGAAACAGGCCCTTCGGCCCACTGAGTCCATGCCGACCTTCAATCACCCATTCACACTGGTTCGACGTTATCACACTGACTACACATGAAGGGATTTTTTTTTACAAAGGCCAGATAACCTACAAACCCGCACGTCTTTGAGATGCGGGAGGAAACCAGAGAACAAGGAGAAAAACTGACGCGGTCACAGGTAGAACGTGCAAACTCCACACAGACAGCACCGGTCAGGATCGAACCTGGGTCTCTGGCGCTGTGAGGCAGCATCTCTTCCAGCTGCGCCACCGTGCCGCACCGACGGTGTCTTTTAAATGTTGTTATTGTCCCTGCCCACCTGTGTGAATAAGTTGCTCCTCAGATTCCTGTTAAATCAACATGCCCCATCTACACCAGTCCCACCTGCCTGCATTTGTCCCTTATTCCTCCAAACCCATCCTATCCATGTACCTATCTAAATGTTTATTAAACTGTGTTATAGTCCCAGCCTCATCTACCTCCTCCGGCACCTCGTTCCATACACGCACCACCCTCTGTGTGAAAAAGTTGCCCCTCAGGTTCCTATGAAATCTTTCCCCGATAGCCCATGGCCTGTGGTTCGCGATTCCCCCCTGCTGTGAGTAAAAGACTGTGCAGGATCAGATCAAAGGTCTTAAGGGCCTGTCCCACTTGGTGATTTTTTTCGGTGACTGCCTGCGTCATATCAGCGTCACCAAAAGATTTAGAACATTACAAAATCCAGCGGCGACAAAAAAAAAGTTGCGAAACTTGAAAAAACACTGCGCGTTGAACTTCATCGCCGCATCAAGCCGCAAGTTTTTCGGTGACCTGATACGTCAGTCAATGATGCTGGCAGTTGCCGAAAAATATTGCCAAGTGGGACAGGCCCTTTACTGATATCCACTGTCCTGCCTTCATCGATCGACATAATCACCTCACTCAAAACACTCCACCCTATTCTTGGTAACGGTTGCAATGCTGCATGTGTTACACAATTTTTTCTCCTGTGAGTCAGAATCACAACCGAGTACATCCATGGCAGGCAGGAGGTATGAGTCACCCTAGATAGAAATTCAAACACCTCTCAAAGGCTGAATAAACATTAACCTGCGCAGGGTACTCAGGACCTGACCTTTTGACAGCATCAAGTGATGGGGGGGGGGGGGGGGGGGGGGGGGAGGTGGAGAGCAGAAGTTAAACTCCAGTGATTAATGGTAATTATCAAAAGCCTGCGTAACTTGTTCCTAAAATAGACTCTGGTTGTGAAACCTTCGAACCAGAATTGCGCTCATTTTGTGTGAATTGTTGCGTAACCTGGATCTGCATTACAACTTCTATCACGTGGCTTTTACTGAGTAGGATGTAAGTGTGGAGCAGTGCTGGAATAATTTACTGACTCGTTGGCTCGTAACTTGTGAGTTTCCAGCTCACCCTGAGGGGAAAAACAAAATGATTTTCCGGCTGGCACAAAATGGAGAGTGTGTTTTCTTTTCCATTGAGAACCAACCCTTCAGTTATTTGTGCCTACAGCAAGTTTAAATATCGTCCTTGTCTCAGAGATGGATGTGCTGGCTCTGGAGAGGGTCCAGAGGATGTTTACGAGAATGATCCCAGGAATGAGAGGGTTAACGTATTATGAGCGTTTGTCGGTACTGGGCCTGTACTCGCTGGAGTTTAGAAAAATGAGGGGGACCACATTGAAACTTACAGAATAGTGAAAGCCCTGGATAGAGTGGATGTGGGGAGGATGTTTCCACTAGTGGGAGAGTCTAGGACCAGAGGTCACAGCCTCAGAATTAAAGGACGTTCTTTTAGGTAGGAGATGAGGAGGAATTTCTTGTGTCAGCGGGTGGTGAATCTGTGGAATTCTTTGCCACAGAAGGCTGTGGAGGCCAAGTCAGTGGATATATTTAAGGCAGAGGTGGATAAATTCTTGATTAGGCAGGAGAATGGGGTTAGAAGGGAGAGATAGATCAGCCATGATTGAATGGCGAAGTAGACTTGATGGGCCAAATGGCCTAATTCTGCTACTATCACAAGACCTTATGATACTCTTTTGGACCATTAGGTATATCCAGAGTATCATAGAATGCCCATGTCTAATTTCCCCATTTATTTCTCTGTACATATCAAATACCAGAGGACATAAGTTTAGTTTGGTTTGGAGTTACAGCGCGGAAACTGGGTTTTAGCCCACCGAGTCCGCACTGGATTCGCTGGATCTCCACACGTTAACAATATCCTACTCATACTAGGGACAATTTTTACATTTCTACCAAGCCTACCAAACCTGCACGCCTTTGGAGTGTGGGAGGAAACTGGAGAACCCGGAGAAAACCCACGCAGGTCACGGGGAGAACGTACAAACTCCGTACAGACAGCACCCGTAGTCGGGATCGATCCCGGGTCTCTGGCGCTGTAAGCGCTGTAAGGCAGCAACTCTACCGCTGCGCCACCTCACCGTCCTTATAAGGTCACCCCTCATCTTCCTGCGCTCCAAGGAATAAAGTCCTAGCCTGCCCAACCTCTCCCGATGGCTCAGGTGCTCGAGTCCCAGAAACATCCTTGTAAATATTCTCTGCACACCCTCCAGCATACCAACACCTTTCATAGCAGGGTGACCAAAACTGAACGCAATACTTTAAATGTGGCCTCACCAACGTCTTGTACAAGGAACATGACCTCCCAACTTCTATACTCAATACTCCGACAGATGGGGTGGTCAACCTTCTTGACCACCCTATCTCCCTGTGAATCCACCTTCAACGGACTATGTACCTGCACTCAATAGACAATAGGCAATAGGTGCAGGAGTTGGCCATTCGGCCCTTCGAGCCAGCACCGCCATTCAATGTGATCATGGCTGATCATCCACAATCAGTACCCCGTTCCTGCCTTCTCCCCATATCCCCTGACTCCGCTATCTTTAAGAGCCCTATCTAGCTCTCTCTTGAAAGTATCCAGAGAACCGGCCTCCACCGCCCTCTGAGGCAGAGAATTCCACAGACTCACCACTCTCTGTGAGAAAAAGTGTTTCCTCATCTCCGTTCTAAATGGCTTACCCCTTATTCTTAAACTATGGCCCCTGGTTCTGGACTCCCCCAACATCGGGAACATGTTTCCTGCCTCTAGCGTGTCCTAGCCCTTAACAATCTTATATGTTTCAAACTCTCATCCTTCTAAACTCCAGAGTGCACAAGCCCAGCCGCTCCATTCTCTCAGCATATGACAGTCCCGCCATCCCGGGAATTAACCTTGTGAACCTACGCTGTTCTCCCTCAATAGCAAGAATGTCCTTCCTCAAATTAGGGGACCAAAACTGCACACAATGCTCCAGGTGCGATCTCACTAGAGCCCTGTACAACTGCAGGAGGACCTCTTTGCTCCTATACTCGACTCCTCTTGTTATAAAGGCCAACATGCCATTCGCTTTCTTCACTGCCTCCTGTACCTGCATGCTTACTTTCATAGACTGATGAACAAGGACCCGCTAGATCCTTCTGCTCTACAACACTCCCCAGAGCCCTACCGTTCACTCTGAAGGTCCTTCCCCGGTTTGACTAACAAAATGCATCACCTCACCCTTATCTGCATAGACTCCATCAACCATTCATCAGGCCACTTGTCCAACTGATCGGGATCCTGCTGTAATTAATGATAACCATTATCTATGATGCCACCCGCAATATTGTCATCTGCAAACTTACGAATCGTGCTTTGAACGTTCCCATCCAAATCGTTAATGTACACCACAAACAGCATTGGGCCCAGCAACGAACCCTGAGGCACACCACTGGCCACAGAAAACCAACCTTCCACCATATTGTCCACTGGGTGGCGCCGCAATGGCAGCCTCGCCAACAGTCTGTCTGTTCTTTCTTCTTTTTTTTTGTTATTTTTAGTGTGTTTTAAAAGTTTGGGTTAATGTTCTCTGGTTTGTTTTATCTGGGGGGTGGAGGAGGGGGTCGGGGGAAACTTTTTTTCAATGTCTTACCTTGCCGGAGATGCGATTGTTTTCCAGATCTTATCTCCGGTCGCTCTACGGCCTAACATCATGGAGCTGGCTCGGGACTGACTTTGAGCCCCACCGCAGGGGCGTGGACTTACCATCGGAGCCGATCCCTTGCTTGCGGACTTTAACGTCAAGGAGCTCGCAGTCTCGGGTTGAGACCGACGTCGGGAAGCTCCAAAAGCCGCACAACGTTTGACTAGCCCCGACCCGGGGTCAGATCGCCCGTCGCGGGGGAGCTGAGATTCCCCCCGATGCAGGAGATTGATCGCCCCGACGCGGAGGGCCTAACAACTGGTCACGGGAGCCAAGATCGTCCCGTCAACGGAAGGTTAGAGGCCCCCGACCGCGGGAGAACAAAGAAGGGAAGAGTGAACTTTTTTTTGCCTTCCACAGTGAGGAGTGACTGTGGTGGATGTTCATGTTAAAATGTATTTTGTGTGTTCTGTTGCTTTTTATTGGTGTGACTGTATGGCAAATGAAATTCCTCGTATGTTGCAAAAGATACTTGGCTAATAAAGTATGATTAGGATTATGATCACCCTCTGCCCCCTTCTCTGGCCAACTTTCTATCCATTCGGCTAGCTCTTCCTGGATCCCATGCAATATAACCTTCATAATCTCCTCAACTCCAAGATGTGACTGTATCCGGGGCCGCTGGGCTCCGCAGGGTGTTGAATGCATCCTTGATAAGGTGTATAAGATAATTGTACACAGTAGTTTATTAAGGATATTTGTTTGTATTGTATTATGGTGGTGGATTCTGGTTTGTTTTATTGTAGTGTAATATTATTCTTTTTTAATAATTGAATAAATTTTTTGAATTAAAAAAAAAAAAAAGATGTGACCGCTCTAATTTTCTCGCATATATCCACCTTTAAAAAGAGCCAAAACTTATAGAGTAGAATGTAGAAATGAGGAACTGCAGATGCTGGTTAATACACAAAAGGACACAAAGTGCTGGAGCAACACAGCGTGTCAGGCGGCATCTCTGGAGAACATGGAAAGATGACGTTTCAGGTCGGGTCTGAAAAAGGGTCTTGATCGGAAATGTCAACTATCGATGACCAGAG
This sequence comes from Amblyraja radiata, assembly GCF_010909765.2. NCBI lineage: Eukaryota > Metazoa > Chordata > Chondrichthyes > Rajiformes > Rajidae > Amblyraja > Amblyraja radiata. The sequence continues at coordinate 6,691,961 of NC_045960.1, forward strand.
GACACAGGTTTAAGGTGAAGGGGAAAAGATTTAATAGGAATCTGAGGGGTAACTTTTTCACACAAAGGGTGGTGGGTATATGGAACAAGCTGCCAGAGGAGGTAGTTGAGGCTGGGACTATCCCAAAGTTTAAGAAATAGTTAGACAGGTACATGGATAGGACAGGGTTGGAGGGATATGAACCAAGTGCAGGCAGGTGGGACTAGTGTAGCTGGGACATGTTGGCCGGTGTGGGCAATTTGGGCCGAAGGGCCTGTTTCCACACTGTATCACTCTATGACTATCCAAAAAAATAGATTCTTCAACCTCAGCAACTATATCCCACCAATTTCCTTTGATTAACTGTTTTATCTGAAATGGTTCTCATGTGAAGGGATAAATAAAGGAACAGCACGGTGGCGCAGCGGTAGAGTTGCTGCCTTACAGCACCAGAGACCCGGGTTCCATCCTGACTACGGGTGCTGTCTGTACGGAGTTTGTACGTTCTCCCCGTGACCGCGTGGGTTTTCTCCAGGGTGCGTGCAGCTATGTAGGTTAATTGGCTTTGGTAAGATTGTAAAATCGTCTCCAGTGTGTAGGATGGTACTAATGTACGGGGTGATCGCTGGTCGACGCAGTCCCTGTGAGCCGAAGGGCCAATTTCCACACTGTACCTCTGAAGTCTAAGTAAAGTTTATCACTGACTTGCAGAGTGATACAGCACGGCCACCGGCCCTTTGGCCCACCATCCACACCATACACACATGTGCACTAATCCTATTTTCTATTCTTGCCGCATTGTCACCAGTCCCTTCAGATTCTACCCGTCACCCGCACAATTGTGGCTATTTACAACGGCCCAATAACTACCAATCGACACAAATGATAACAGGCCCTTCAGCCCATGAAGACCACGCTGGCCATCGATCACCCGTTCACACTAGTTCTATGTCAACCCACTTTCTCATCCACTCCCTACACACTAGGGGGCAATTTAAAGAGGGCCAATTAATCCCACAATCCTACACGTCTTTGGGATGTGGGAGGAAACCGGAGCACCCGGAGGAAACCCACGTGGTCACAGGGAGAGCGTGCAAACTCCACACAGACAGCACCCGAGGTCAGGATTGAACCTGGGACTCTGGAACCATGCCGCAGTGCCTTGAAATCTTGATGTTATTGATTTTGTTCTTCAGATCAATGAAATTCATGACAACTCCTTATTAAATACCTCAATCATTTCCTAAAAATGAACAACCATTCCCAGTTAAGTAAATGTCCTAAATCATTGTGGTTCTTATCATTCAATATTAGACTGACATAATACTTGTGTACACTTTACGATCCTCATTTATTTTGCTCATAGATACACACAAAATGCTGGAGTATCTCAGCGGGACAGGCAGCATCTCTGGATAGAAGGAATGGGTGACGTTTCAGATCGAGACCCTTCTTCTGACTCTCTAGACAGATCTCTACCCGAAATGTCACCAATTCCTTCTCTCCAGAGATGCTGCCTGTCCCGCTGAGTTACTCCTGCATCTTCAGTTTAAACCAGCACCTGCAGTTCCTTCCCGCACATTTATGTTGCTCATCTTATCTGTCGTATTCTCGTTCCTCAGTTTCTCTCACACTTCATTAGTTTTTATTGTGGAGTGATATTATTTTATTTCTTGCAGCTTCTATAGCCTGCAGATGTCAACGTACTTCTATAAATGCGTACGCATTTGCTTCACGTCATTAACCATCTTTGCATTGACAATTACGGAGTTTAGCGGAGTTTAGAGGCTCAGCATGGAAACAGGCCCTTCGGCCCACCGAGTCCACGCCGACCAGCGATCCCCTGTTCACACTACTTCTATGTTATCTCTTCCACCCTCTACGTGTTAAGCGGTTATTTTCACAGGAGGCCGATTAACCTACAAACCCGCGTATCTTTGGGACGTGGGAGGAAACTGGAGCACCCGGAGGAAATCCGCGCGGTCACGGGGCGAGCGTGCAAACCCCACACCCACACCCACACCCACACACACACACACACACACACAGACGGCTCCCGAGATCAGGATCGAACCCGGGTCTCTGGCGCTGTGAAGCAGCGGCTCTAACCCGCTGCACCACCGTGCCACCCAAGAGTTGGTGTTGATTTATTGTCATTGGTGGTTTTACTCAAAGGTTGTTGGGGGCCTGGAAGGTGCTGTCAGATGTGGTGCTGGTGGAAGAGCCAGTCACGGTGGCGCAGCGGTAGAATTGCTGCCTCACAGCGAATGCAGCACCGGAGACCCGGGTTCGATCCCGAATACAGGTGCTGTCTGCACGGAGTTTGCACGTTCTTCCCGTGACCTGCGTGGGTTTTCTCTGAGATCTTCGGTTTGCTCCCACACTCCAAAGACGTGCAGGTTTGTAGGTTACTTAGCTTGGTGAAATTTAAAAATTGGCCCTAGTGGGTGTAGGATAGTGTTAATGTGCGGGGGTCGCTAGTCGGCGCGGACACGGTGGGTCAAAGAGCCTGTTTCCGTGCTGTAGCTCTAAACTACAGTAAACTAAACTTGTGCCATTTAGATAGGCACGTGGAAATGTTAAAGACTGCTGGGCAAAGCTTCAAGGTGAGAGGGGTAAAGTTTAAAGGAGATGTGCGGGGCAAGTTTTTTTACACAGACGGTGGGGGTTGCATGGAACGCGCTGCCAGAAGTGGTGGTGGAGGCAGATATGATAATGGTTGCTAAGAGGCTTTTGGACAGACGCATGGATATGCAGTAAATGGAGGGATATGGATCACGTGCAGGCAGAGGAGAACAGTGTAACTTGGCATCATGTTCGGCACGACAATGTGGGCCGAAGGGCCTGTTCCTGTGCTGTGCTGTTCTCTGATAGACACAGAAAGCTGGAGTAACTCAGTGGGTCAGACAGCATCCCTGGAGAAAAGGAATAGGTGACATGAAGAAGGGTCTCGACCCGAAACGTCACCTATTCCTTCGATCCAGAGATGCTGCCTGTCCCGATGAGTTACTCCAGCTTTCTGTGTCAATCTTCGGCTTAAAGCAGCATCTGCTGTTCCTTCCTCCTGCACTGTTCTATGTTCCATCTCCGGTTTTGGAGAAGATCCCAAGGGGTAGACTTCACAAAAGTCCTCAATAACAAATGATTTGCTCTCTGAGGCCATCGAATCACATGTGCTGAGCCCCTGGTGAATGGCATATTCATTGGGACATTATGTTCAGAGGAAACTCTCATTCATTCCCGAATCCAAAGAGTAAACTGTGCTCCGCACGGATTTTCCACATAAAAACTGGCTGGAAACAGGAAAACCAGTATTTCCTGCCAAATAAACAGACGTCAAACTGGGGATTTATTGGCTGGATAGTCAACACTATCTTGAAGGTGGATATTATTGGTGGTGTTATTGAGGGTGCCTGGTCTAGATTTGCTCAGAATTTGTAACACAGAACATAGGACAGTACAGCATAGCAGTGGGCCATTCGGCCCACAATGTCCGTGCTGAAGATAAACACAAAAAGCAGGAGTAGCTCAGCGGGTCAGACAGCATCCTTGGAGAAAAGGAACAGGTGACGTTTTGGGTCGAGACCCTTCAACATCTTGCTATTCAACTGATCTGATCTGCCTACACGTGATCCACATCCCTCCATATCCACGATCTTATCTAAAAACTTAAAAGCCACTATCGTATCTGCCTCCACCACCACCCTCCACCCTCTGTGTAAAAAAACTTGCTCCGCACATCTCCTTTAAACTTTGCCCCTCTCACCTTAATGATATGCCCTCGAGTTTAGTGTAGTTTAATTTAGTTTAGTTTAGAGATACAGCGAGGACCACCGATTGTCCGCGTTGATCAATGATCCCTGCACATTAACACTCCTACACACACAAACGACAATTGTTTACATTTATACCTAGCCAATTGACCTACAAACCTGAAGGTAGACACAAAATGCTGGAGTAACTCAGCGGTTCAGGCAGCATCTCTGGAGAGAAGGAATGGGGTTGAGACCCTTCTTCAGTCTGATATCCAGGGAGGGGACAGGACAAAGATAGAATGTAGTCGGAGACAGTAAAACTAGTGGGAGAACTGGGAAGGGGAAGGCGATGAAGAGAGAAAGCAAGGGCTATCTGAAGTTAGAGAAGTCAATGTTCGTACTTCTGGGGTGTAAACTACCCAAGCGAAATACAAGGTGTGGTTCCTCCAATTTGCACTGGGCCTCACTCTAACAATAGACAATAGACAATAGGTGCAGGAGTAGGCCATTCGGCCCTTCGAGCCTGCACCAACATTCACTGTGATCATGGCTGATCATCCACAATCAGTACCCTGTTCCTGCCTTCTTCCCATATCCCCTGACTCCGCTATCATTAAGAGCCCTATCTAGCTCTCTCTTCTAAGTATCCAGAGAATTGGCCTCCACTGCCGTCTGAGGCGGCGAATTCCACAGATAGGCAGAATTCCACAATACCTACAAACCTGTATGTCTTTGGAGTGTGGGGTGTGGGAGGAAACCGAAGATCTTGGAAAAAAAACCCATGCGGTCACAGGAAGAATGTACAAACTCTGTACAGACAGCACCCGTAGTCGGGATGCAACCCGGAACTCTGGCGCTGCAAGCGCTGTAAGGCAGCAACTCTACCGCTGCGCCACCGTGCCACCAAGTCTTTGACATTTCCATGCTGGGATAAAGGTTTTGACTGTCTACCCTATCTATGCCTCTCATAATTTTATATATTTTATTAAGTCTCTCTTCAACCTCTGGCATTCCAGAGAAAACAATCCAACCTCTCCCTAACACTCCCTAATCCTGGCAGCTTGTGTTTCTCTGGAACTTCGGAGGTTGAGGGGAGACAAACTTATGAGAGGTGTGCAAAATTATGAGAGGCATAGATAAGGTAGACACTCAGAACATTTTACCCAGGGTGGAAATGTTTTAGTTTTAGTTTTTAGTTTGAGTGTAGTTTATTGTCACGTGTACCGAGGTACAGTGAAATGCTTTTTGTTGCGTGCTAACCAGTCAGCAGAAAGACAATACATGATTATCATCGATCCGAAGATAGACACAAAGTGATGGAGTAACTCAGCGGGACAGGCAGCATCTCTGGAGAAAAGGAATGGGTGATGTTTCGGGTCGAGACCCTTCAGACAATCGAGCCATTTACAGCGTATAGATACATGATAATGGAATAATGTTTATTGCAAGGTAAAGCCATCAAAGTCCGATCGAGGATAGTCCGAAGGTAATCAAAGAGGTAGATAGTAGTTCAGCACTGTTCTCTGGTTGTGGTAGGATGGTTCAGTTGCCTGATAACAGCTGGGAAGAAACTATCCCTGAATTTGGAGGTGTGTAACACTAGTGGGCGTAGTAGCTAGCTGGGACATTGTTGGCCGGTGTGGGCAAGCTGGGTTGAAAGGCCTGTTTCCACGCTGTATCACTCTATGACTCTAAGTAACATGGGGGGACATTTAGATGCCCATGGGTGCTATCAAGAGCAACTGGGGCCGAATGGTATGTTTCCGTGTGGTAAGGTTCCCCTTCAGTACGAACAGAGCGGCCAGTGATGATCTTCCAGTGTGACAGGCTGGATACTGTGCGCATACACTGACAGGAACTGTCTCATATTTTGCTTGGGCAGCTTACAACCCAAGGGTATGCATATTGACTTCTCTACCTTCAAGTAACCCTTGCACCCCCTCTCACTCTGTCCCTCCCCCACCCTAGTCATTGTACTAGTTTCACTGACGTCTTCTTAAAATTCTTAAGGGATTGGACGGGCTAGATGCAGGAAAAATGTTCCCCATGTTGGGGGAGTCCAGCACCAGGGGTCACAGTTTAAGAATAAGGGGCAGGCCGTTAAGGACTGAGACGAGGGAAAACTTTTTCACCCAGAGAGTTGTGAATCTGTGGAATCCTCTGCCACAAAAGGCAGTGGAGGCCAATTCACTGGATGTTTTCAAGAGAGTCAGATTTAGCTGTTAGGGCTAACGGAATCAAGGTATATGGGGAGAAGGCAGGAACAGGGTACTGATTCCGGATGATCAGCCATGATCATATTGAATGGCGGTGGCTCGAAGGGCCGAATGGCCTACTCCTGCACCTATTGTCTATGTTTCTATGTTTCTATGTCCTGGTGTCTCATTGTCTGTATAAAGCATTATCATGTCGCCCACAGCCAACAATAGATCGTTTCCTTTATCATTGTTACTTTTGTGCATATCTTTCATTCATTTGATCTATATCTCTCACTGTCTAGATCTTTCATTTCCCTTTCCCCTGACTCTCAGTCTGAAGAAGGGTCTCGACCCGAAACGTCACAGATTCCTCCTCTCCAGAGATGCTGCCTATCCTGCTGAGTTACTCCAGCATTTTGTGTCTATCTGCAGGAAGTGTGTGACGTGCTGCGATGTTTTGGCCGTTTGAACATGAAAGTCGTCTTTCAAGCATGTGGCAGGATATTTTTAGACTCGCTTGTGTCGTCCCCAGCTGCCTCCCCTCCCTCACCTTGTACACTATCCAACTGGCAGTCTGCCTCTGTACTGGCATCTGCCAATGATTCAATACTGGAGGCTTTCTGCGGCTTTTTCTGACAGCAAGGTCATCGCTTTTCGGATTACACACGTACGCACTGTCGTACACACAGAAACATGCACCCACACACGCACATACATGTACACACACATGTACACATGCACACCCATACACATGCACACATACACTTGCACAGATGCACACACATACACACAGGCATGCGCGCACACACATGTGGACACACACACACACATGTACACATGCATACACACACCTGCACACAGACATACAGGCACACACACACATGCATACACATACATGTACAAATGCATACACACACCTGCACACATACAGACATACAGGCACACACGCACACACACACATGCACATACACGTACATACGCATGTACACATGCATACCCGCGCACCTGCTCATGCTCACATGTACGCACATACCTGTGCATGCACACATATACACACACATCTGTACACACAAACATAACTGCGCGCACACACAAACGCAAGTGTATTCACACACATCAATGCGAATGCGCGCATGTACAGTTATATCCATGCCTGCACATACACACATGAATACAAACACACCAGCTGATCTGTACCTGCGTGTAGTTGCTCTCTGGTTGTGGTAGGATGATTCAGTTGCCTGATAACAGCTGGGAAGAAACTGTCCCTGAATCTGGAGGTGTGTGTTTTCACACTTCTGTTCCTTCCAATGTCTGGAATCACAAGTAAGGGGGTCGTAATTAAGTCTAACGTTCCGAATCATTGGAGATCTGGCATCATCACATCAGGGAGGGAAACCATTCGGCCCATCGAGCGGATGTGGTCCCTGACAAGTGAACCCATGCTTTTGTTTCAAGTAGAAGCATGAGCACGTCATGTAACTCTTGAAAATATTGTATAAGGACCCAGTTTAATTTAGATTAGCAACCCAGGGACCAACTGAGTCCGAGCCCACCATCGATCACCTGTTCATACTAGATCTATGTTATTCAACTTTCACATCCACTCCCAACATAGACTGGGATCTCTGGGATCTCTGCTTGTTTTTTTCCTGGAACGTCAGAGATTAAGGGGAGACTTGTTAAAAGTAAATTAAATTATGAGAAGCATAGATAGGGTAGAGAGTCAGAACCTTTTTCCCAGGATGGAAATGTCTAACATCAGAAGACATTTTAATGGTGATGTGCAGGGCAGTTATTTTACACAGAGAGTGGTGGGGGCCTGGAACTAGGGTGGCCAACTGTCCCGTATTAGCTGGGACATCACATATTTTGGGCTAAATTGGTTTGTCCCGTGCGGGACCACCCTTGTCCCGTATTTGACCGCTACTACTCAGGTCAAGGGGACTGTCGGGTCGGAGCGCCGCATCCGGCCCCGCCTCACCCGTCCCGACGTAGTGCAGCCCATGGAGTGCAGCAGCAGCAGCTCCTCGCCCGTGGCCCCGTCGGTCGGCAGCCCGGTCAGCTGTCCGACCTTCGGACCTTCGCTTACCGCTGACACCACCCCTCCTTCTCATGGCCGATCACTGGTTCATGAGTTGGATGGGGCGCCGGACTTTGCGTGCGATGCCAGGGCCAAAACTCCTCAGCTGGCCCGCCGGCTGGGCTTTGTGTGCAGTCCAGCACCTGGGCCAACTCATCATTCACCCAGCCACGGCCGAGTCGGTCAACGAATTGCCGTCGGGAATTTGTCCCGTATTTTGACCTTTTGTCCCTTATTTGGGAGGGAGAAAGTTGGCAACCCTACCTGGAACGCATTGCACGTGTTCATGTTCAAGAAGGAACTGCAGATGCTGGAAGATCGAAGGTACACAAAAATGCTGGAGAAACTCAGCGGGTGCAGCAGCATCTATGGAGCGAAGGATTCCTTCGCTCCATAGATGCTGCTGCACCCGCTGAGTTTCTCCAGCATTTTTGTGTACCTTTGCACGTGTTCATGTTCAGCATGGACATTGTGGGCCGAAGGGCCCGTTCCTGTGCTGTACTGTTCTATGTTCTATATACACATGAGGGGCGATTTTACAGAGGGCAAATTAACCTGCAAACCCGCACGTCTTTGGGAAGTGGGAGGAAACCGGAGCACCCGGAGGAAACCTACGTGGTCACAGGAAGAACGTGCAAACGCCACACACACGCAGTCAGCACCCGTGGTCAGGATTGAGTCCGGGTCTCTGGTGCTGTGAGGCAGCAACTCTACCGCTGCACTACCGTGCTGCCCGAGAGTGGAAGGGTCAATGTGCGCTACTGTTCTAGTAAAATAATATTAACATGCAACTGCACAAAGCACGTCTGCTCTAATTGCATCAAATAGGTCGCATGGAAACAAGCAGTAGCTGAAAGCCATGGGTACAATGTGTAACCATGGTAACCATAAATAAGTGTTTGTTCCTGGAACAGTGTAGATTAGTTTAGTTTAGTTTAGAGATACAGTGCGGAAACAGGCCCTTCGGCCCACCGAGTCCGCACCGACCAGCGATCCCCGCACATTAACACTATCCTGCACACACTAGGGACAATTTAAAAATACACCAAGTCAATTTACCTACATACCTGTTCATCTTTGGAGCGTGGGAGGAAACTGAAGATCTTGGAGAAAACCCACGCAGTTCACGGGCAGAACGTACAAACTCCGTACAGACAGCACCCGGCACAGAGGGGGGGAGGGTCGGGAGGGAGAGGGTCTCCCTGTCTGTCTCCTCCTGGGCCCGGCCAAGATGGCCATTGGTGGGTCCAGGCGATGGTTGCACCGGGGTCGGCTGCCTGCCCCTTTTCTGGGCCTACGTCCATGGAGAGGGAACAGGCGGTGTCCATGGGGACTCTGGGGGCCTTCCGTGAACGGTGGTCGCCGTGGGAGGCCGGGTGAATTACTGATGAGGGTGACGTCATTTTACAATTGATGACTGTTGTGTTGCAAACTGCCACAGTGTTTTCTGTATAAAAGTATTTGTAATAATAAAAAAAAAATTTTTAAAGCAGTACATTCCAGGACCCCACAACCCTATCTGGAGCCTACCATGGAGAAGGCAATTCTGCATTTAGTGTTGTGTAATGAACCAGATTTGATAACGGAACTCGAGGTAAAGGGGCCATTAGGAGGTAGTGAACATAATATGATTTGAGAGAGAGAAGGGTAAATCAGAGGTGTCAGTGTTACAGTTGAATAAAGGGGACTATGGAGCCATGACGGAGGAGCTGGCCAAAGTTGACTGGAGCTATTTACAATATACATCAATGATTTAATGACGGGATTCAAAGTAACATTAGCAAATTTGCAGGTGACACAAAGCTGGGTGGCAGTGTGAACTGTGAGGAGGGATGACAGTGGACCAACAATGGCAGGTATTTCTGGGAATAATACAGAAGGTGCAGGATCAGTTCATTCCAAAGAGGAAGAAATATTCCAAGGGGAGTAAGGGGCGACCGTGGCTGACAAGGGACGTCAGGGACAGTATAAAAATAAAAGAGAAGTACAATGTAGCAAAGATGAGCGGGAAGCAAGAGGATTGTTTAATGTTTAAAGAGCAACAGAAGATAACTGAAAAGGCAATACGGGGACAAAAGATGAGGTACGAAGATAGGCTAGCCAAGAATATAAAAGAGGATAGTAAAAGCTTCTTTAGGTATGTGAAGAGGAAAAGTTAAGACCAAAGTTGGACCCTTGAAGTTCAAGTTCAAGTTCAAGTGAGTTTATTGTCATGTGTCCCTGTATAGGACAATGAAATTCTTGCTTTGCTTAAGCACACAGAAAATAGTAGGCATTTACTACAAGACTGAAAAGGGTGAATTTATTATGGGGAACAAGGAAATAGCAGATGAGTTGAACAGTTACTTTGGATCCGTCGTCACTAAGGAGGACATAAACATTTACTAGTGGCCAGAGGATCTGGGGTGACGGAGGAACTGACAGAAATCCACATTAGGCAGGAAATGGTGTTGGATAGACTGATGGGACTGAAGGCTGATAAATCCCCAGGGCCTGATGGTCTGCATCCCAGGGTACTGAAGGAAGTGGCTCTAGAAATCGTGGACGCATTGGTGATAATTTTCCAATGTTCTATAGATTCAGGATCAGTTCCTGTGGATTGGATGGTAGCTAATGTTATCCCACTTTTTAAGAAAGGCGGGAGAAAGAAAACAGGGAATTATAGACCAGTTAGCCTGATATCAGTAGTGGGGAAGCTGCTGGAGTCAATTATAAAACATGAAATAGCGACACATTTTGATAGCAGTAACAGGATCGGTCCAAGTCAGCATGGATTTACAAAGGGGAAATCATGCTTGACTAATCTTCTGGAATTTTTTGAGGATGTAACTAGGAAAATGGACAAGGGAGAGCCAGTGGATGTAGTGTATCTGGACTTTCAGAAAGCATTTGATAAGGTCCCACACAGAAGACTAGTGGGCAAAATTAGGGCACATGGTATTGGGGGGTAGAGTGCTGACATGGATAGAAAATTGTTTGGCAGACAGGAAACAAAGAATAGGGATTAACGGGTCCCTTTCAGAATGGCAGGCAGTGATTAGTGGGGAACCGCAAGGCTTGGTGCTGGGACCGCAGCTATTTACAATATACATCAATGATTTAATGACGGGATTCAAAGTAACATTAGCATATTTGCAGGTGACACAAAGCTGGGTGGCAGTGTGAACTGTGAGGAGGATGCTATGAGAATGTAGGGTGACTTGGACAGGTTAGGTGAGTGGGCAGAAGCATGGCAGATGAAGTTTAATGTGGATAAATATGAGGTTATCCACTTTGGTAGCAAAAACAGGAAGGCAGATTATTATCTAAACTAGACGAAGTGGGACCCGTTGGGTCCCAGCATCACATGGGAGGGCTGGTCACCAACGCAAAATTCCACCTGTCCACCAATTCCAATACTGCTCGCCAGTGGGGGGGGGGGGGGCTGTTTGTTGCCCTAGTATGGGTGTTGCGGGCTGAAGGTACTGGTTTCCAGAGGGCTAGTGTAGACATTGTGGGCCGTATGGATGCTTGGGCAGGCATCCAACTGTTGCAATGATTTTAAAAGCCAAGCCAAGGCAAACAATTGGGCTGCAGCCACCCGACAACCACAATTCATCTTGTGAACACAAACTTGTTAAAAAGGCGAGGCAAACAATTGTGCTGCAGACACCTGACAACCAAAATTCATTTTGTGAACACAAAATTGTTAAAAAAAAGTCGAGGCAAACAATTGGGCTGCAGACACCCGACAACCAAAATTCATTTTGTGAACACAAACCTGTCAAAAAGACGAGGCAAACAATTGGGCTGCAGACACCCGACAACCAAAATTCATCTTGTGAACACAAACTTGTTAAAAAAGGGCTGCAGCCGCTTTACAGCCACATCGAGGGGACTCACCGTGGAGTAGACGTGCGTTCAGTGTTATTCGCAGCTCATTGTGTATTCGGTACAATGAAAAAGAACACACAAAAACACAATAAACATTTAACACAAACATCCACCACAGCATTCATCACTTTGGTGGAAGGCACAAAATTTGGCCAGTCCTCCTCCATTTTCCCCCGTGGTCGGGACCTCAACCCTCCGCAGTCGTCGCTGCGGGCGTCCAGATGTTCATTCAAGGTAAGTCCAGGTAAGTCCTGAATCGGTGCCTCCCCACCGGAGACTGTTGGTGTAGGCCAAAGGCCGGCGGTCGAAGATCTAAAGTCCCCGCCGCGTCGCAGCCAGAAGCACCGCAGGGCCGGCGGTCGGAGCTCCTCTCCAGGGATCCCCGGCGTGGGACACCGCTCCGGACGGTAAGTCCCTGAATCTGGAGGTGTGCGTTTTCACACTTCTGTACCTCTTGCCTGGTGGGAGAGGGGAGAAGAGGGAGTGGCCAGAGTGCGACTCGTCTTTGATTATGTTGCTGGCCTTGCCGAGGCAGCGTGAGGTATAAATAGAGTCAATGGAAGGGAGGTTGTGTGATGGTCTGGGCAGCGCCCACAATTCCCAGCAATTTCTTGCAAGTCGAGGTTGGACAGACCGACTGTTTCCTCTTGAGCAACGGAGGTTGCGAGGAGACCCGATAGAAGTATATAAAATCACAAGAGGCATAGATAGGGTAGACAGTCAGAACCTATTTACTGCGATGGAAAAATCAAATAGTAGGGGGCGTCGCTTTAAGGTGAGAAGGGCAAAGTTTAAAGGAGATTTGCGGGGGAAGTTTTTTTACACAAGGGGTTATAGACAATAGACAATAGACAATAGGTGCAGGAGTAGGCCATTTGGCCCTTCGAGCCAGCACCGCCATTCAATGTGATCATGGCTGATCATCCACAATCAGTACCCCATTCCTGCCTTCTCCCCATATCCCCTAACTCCGCTATTTTTAAGAGCCCTATCTAGCTCTCTCTTGAAAACATCCAAAGAACCTGCCTCCACTGAGGCAGAGAATTCCACAGACTCACAACTCTCTGTGCGAAAAGGATTATCCTCATCTCCGTTCTAAATGGCTTACTCCTTATTCTTAAACTGTGGCCCCTGGTTCTGCTCCCCCAACATCGGGAACATGTTTCCTGCCTCTAGCGTGTCCAAACCCTTAACAATCTTATATGTTTCAATAAGATTCCCTCTCATCCATCTAAACTCCAGTCTGTACAAGCCCAGCTGCTCCATTCTCTCAGTATGACAGTCCCGCCATCCCGGGAATTAACCTTGTGAACCTACACTGCACTCCCACAATAGCAAGAATGTCCTTCTTCAAATTAGGGGACCAAACCTGCACACAATACTCCAGGTGTGGTCTCACTAGGGCTCTGTACAACTGCAGAAGAACCTCTTTGCTCCTGTACTCAACTCCTCTTGTTATGAAGATAATTCAAGAGTTCTCCCGAGTTCTCCCCTGATTCGAGCTTGTGTAATGTAATGTACGTAGCGGGTACGTAGCAGCTCGTGGATGTCACGTAGCGGCTTGTACGAGTAACGGTAGGTACTCGGGAAATCCGGTAAACTCGTGACGTTTTTTCAACACTGTGAAAAATGTCCACGAGTAAAAAAATACTCGTGATGAAAAAAATTGTTACTTTTTACTCGTACGAGCCCCTATGTACCCGCTACGTACATTACACGAGCTCGAATCAGGGGAGAACTCAGGAGAACTCTTGAATTACCTCGTACAGTGGGACAGGCTCTTAACATGTCATTCGCTTTCTTCACTGCCTGCTGTACCTGCATGCTTACTTTAATAGACTGATAAACAAGGACCAACCAGATCCCGTTGTACTTCCCCTTTTCCCAACTTGACACCATCTATATTACTAAATCTCTGATCTTGACCGCTTTTGGCCGACTGTGCTGCGATTTCCGAGAGAACGGCGCCACCTACGGCCGTCATTTTTGGCCACCTCGCTCAGAGTCCCCCTCTGCCGCATGAGTGCCGAAGGTTTTTTTCCGTCAATGAAAAATGAGAGAGATATTAATGTTTTTACAAAATTAGATGTTTGTGTTAAATGTTTATTGTGTTTTTGTGTGTTCTTTTTCATTGTACCGATGCTGGCAAATTCATTTCACTTGCACTTTATGTGCAAGTGATGAATAAAACTTGACTTGACTTGACTTTAGGGACAGTTTCTTCCCAGCTGTTATCAGGCAACTGAATCACCCTATCAGCAAATGATTTAATAGGAACCTGAGGGGCAAAATAATTACACACAAGTTGGTAGGTGTATGGAATGAGCTGTTAGAGGAGGTAGTCGAAGCAGATACTTTCACCATGTTTATAAAATATTTGGACAGGTACAAGGATAGGTAGGTTTAGAAGGATATGGGACAATCGCAGTCAGCTTAGGCTAGCGTAGATGGGGCACGTTGGTTGGCGTGGGCGTTGGCACTGTGAGACAGCGGCACTACCAGCTGCGCTACTATGCCACCCAGTATAGTAGATATGGATGTGTAGGAAGGAACTGCAGATGCTGGTTTAAACCGGAGATGGACACAAAATGCTGGAGTAACTCAGCGGGACAGGCAGCATCGTAGGGAAGAAGGAATGGGTGACATTTCAGGTCGAGACCCTTCTTCAGACTACTCCAGCATTTTGTGTCCATCTACAGTGGACGTGGGTACAGATACAGATAGTTCTTACGGACTTGCAGGTAATTTCTTGGGCAAATCAGCAGGTGGTGAACAAGTGCAAGGAAACTAAATGAATTCATGTTTAAATTATCACTTCTCACTGCAGGAGCACGTGGGCTCATTGTTGCCAAATATGTTAAATATACACATGGTATTAGAAACATGAAAAACTAATATCAGAAAAGTGACTATCAGACATCTTAATACTCTACTAATGACGCTCGGGGAAGTCCCAACATAAAGTAAATGTTGTCGTGATTTTATGTTTCCCCCTCGTAAAGGTTTTGGTTTGTTAATGTTACTTGTACCGAGATACTGTGCAATATGTTCTTTGTCCTACCCAGGCAAACCGTACCATGCATGAGTCTAAAGAAGGATCCAGACCCGAAACGTCCCCTATCCATGTTCTCCACAGATGCTGCCTGACCCGCTGAGTTACTCCAGCACTCTGTAAAACGTCACCTATCCATGTTCTCCAGAGATGCTGCCTGACCCGCTAAGTTACTCCAGCACTCTGTGAAACGTCACCTATCCGTGTTCTCCACAGATGCTGCCTGACCCGCTGAGTTACTCCAGCACTCTGTGTTTTCTCTCCCGTACACGGGTACATCAGGTAATGCCGAAGAGAAAATAAACAGTTCAGACTATTGTCTCTAGTGTGTAGGATAGTGCTGGTGCATGGGTGATTGCATGGACTCTTTGGGCCGAAGGGCCTTTTTCCATGCTGTATCTCTGAACTAAACTGAACGAATAAAGTAGATTTGGAGTTCAGGAATACATCCTTAGCTTGTGAGCGGTCTGTTCAAGAGTCTGATAACAGCGCAGAAGAAGCTGTTCTGGAATCTGGTGTTAACGTTCTTTCAAGGTTGTTTGGCTTCAGCCCGATGGGAGAAGAGAGAAAGATCAGGGTGTGAGTAATGTTTAGGAAGGAACTGCAGATGCTGGTTTACACCAAAGATAGACACAAAATGATGGAGCAACTCCGCGGGTCATAGAGTCTTAGAGTCATAGAGTTATAAAGTGCAGAAACAGGCCCTTCGGCCCAACTCGCCCACACCCAGCTACCCTAGTCCCACTTACCTGCGCTTGGTCCATAACCCTCCAAACCTGTCCTATCCAAGTACCTGTCTAACTGTTTTTTAAACGATGGGATAGTCCCAGCCTCAACTACCTCCTCTGGCAACTTGTTCCATACACCCACCACCCTTTGTGTGAAAAAGTTACCCCTCGGATTCCTATTAAATCTTTTCCCCTTCACCTTGAACCTATGTCCTCTGGTCCTCGATTCCCCTACTCTGGGCAAAAGACTCTGTGCATAACCATATAACCATATAATATAACAATTACAGCACGGAAACAGGCCATCTCGACCCCTCTTGTCCGTGCCGAACACATAGTCTCCCCTAGTCCCATATACCTGCGCTCAGACCATAACCCTCCATTCCTTTCCCATCCATATAACTATCCAATTTATTTTTAAATGATAAAAACGAACCTGCCTCCACCACCTTCACTGGAAGCTCATTCCACACAGCTACCACTCTCTGAGTAAAGAAGTTCCCCCTCATGTTACCCCTAAACTTCAGTCCCTTAATTCTCAAGTCATGTCCCCTTGTTTGAATCTTCCCTACTCTCAGTGGGAAAAGCTTTTCCACGTCAACTCTGTCTATCCCTCTCATCATTTTAAAAACCTCTATCAAGTCCCCCCTTAACCTTCTGCGCTCCAAAGAATAAAGCCCTAACTTGTTCAACCTTTCAGTGCATCTACCCAATCTATTCCTCTGATGATTTTGTACACCTCTATAAGATCTCCCCTCATCCTCCTGCGCTCCATGGAATAGAGACCCAGCCTACTCAACCTCTCCCTATAGCTCGCACCCTCTAAACATCCTTGTAAATCTTTTCTGAACCCTTTCAAGCTTGACAATATCTTTCCTATAACATGGTGCCCAGAACACAATATTCTAAATGCGGTCTCACCAGCGTCTTATACATCTGCAACATGACCTCCCAACTTCTATACTCAAGGGTCAGGCAGCATCTCTGGAGAACATGGATTGGTGAAACTGGAGATTGACACAAAAAGCTGGAGTAACTCAGCGGATCAGAAACAGGTGACATTTCAGATCAAGACCCTTCTTTAAGTGATGTTTGGGGTCTTCTTCTTGAGTGATCCTTGACTATGTTGAAGGACACAAAGTGCTGGACTAACTGAGCGGGTCAGGCAGCATCTCTGGAGAAGATGGATTGGTGACGTATGGGGTAGAGACCCTTCTTCAGATGGTGGGAGTTGATAGATGAAGTTGGCCCAGGTCGATTGGAGGGGGAGTCTGGCTTGCATGATGGACTGGGCTGTACTCACAACTCTCTGTAATCTCTTGCAGCCTTGTGCAGAGCAGTTACCAAACTAAGCTGTGATGCAGACCAAAGACGTGCTGGAGAAACTCAGCGGGTGCGGCAGCATCTATGGAGCGAACGAAATAGGCAACGTTTCGGGCCAAAACCCTTCTTCAGACTGATGCAGGGTGGGGGGAGGGGCAGGAAGAAAAGGGAAGGGAAGAGCAGGAGCCAGAGGGCTGAGGGAGAGCTGAGAAGGGGAGGAGACAGCAAGGGCTATCGGAAATTGGAGAAGTCAATGTTCATGCCGCTGGGGGGCAGACTGCCCAAGCGGAATATGAGGTGCTGCTCCTCCAGTTTCCGGTGTTGCTCACTCTGGCCATGGTGGAGGCCCAGGACAGAAAGGTCGGATTCGGAATGGGAAGGGGAGTTGAAGTGCTGAGCCACAGGGAGATCAGGTTGGTTAATGCGGACCGAGCAGAGGTGTTCTGTGTGATGCATCCGGACTGAACGCGCCCCTTTGGTGCCGATGTAGAAATTGGTAAGAAAGAATGGAAACAAGTCTGTCCAATTTATTTTGCCCTCCTGAGGAAGTTGGGGCATTGGTGTGTTTTAGATTAGAGATACAGCGCGGGAACAGGCCCTTCAGCCCACTGAGTCAATGCCGAGCGGCGATCACCCCATACATTAGCACTATCCCTCACAGTAGGGACAATTTATAATTTACAGAATGAATGAATGAATGAATAAGTTTATTGGCCAAGTATTCACATACAAGGAATTTGCCTTGGTGCTCCGCCCACAAGTAACAACACGACATACAGTAAACAATTAAGAATAAAACATAAAACAATAAAACATTAAGAATAAAACATTACAGTTTAAACATGTGAATTAAATAAAATACCAGAGCAAAAGGAGGCTACAGACTTTTGGTTATTGAGTAGAGCTATTACTCGTGGGAAAAAGCTGTTTTTATGTCTGGCTGTGGCAGCTTTGACAGACCAGAGTCGCCTTCCAGAGGGAAGTGATTCAAAGAGTTTGTGGCCAGGGTGAGAGGGGTCAGAGATGATCTTACCCGCTCGCTTCCTGGCCCTTGCAGTGTACAGTTCGTCAATGGAGGGAAGGTTGCAGCCAACAACCTTCTCAGCTGATCGAACGATTCGCTGCAGCCTCCGGATGTCGTGCTTGGTGGCCGAGCCAAACCAGACCATGATGGAGAAGGTGAGGACAGACTCTATGATGGCCGTGTAGAACTGGACCATCATTGCCTGTGGCAGATTGTGCTTCCTCAGCTGCCACAGGAAGTACATCCACTGTTGGGCCTTTCTGAATGTGGAGTCGATGGTAGCCCCCCTTTTAAGGTCCTTGGAGATGATGGTTCCAAGGAACTTAAAAGACTCTACAGATGCGACTGTGGTGTTGTTGATGGTGAGTGGGGTGAGGGGAGAGGGAGCTCTCCTAAATTCAATTCCACTGTCTTAAGAGCATTGAGCTCCAGGTTGTTACAATGGCACCAGGACGCCAGATGTGTAACTTCTTGTCTGTAGGCAGGAAATGACACAGCTGGCAGGAAGCCAATTAACCTACAAACCTGGATGCGTACCGAGAGAAAACCTACACAGTCATAGTCACGTACTGACAGCACCCGCAGTCAGGACTGGTGTAGATGGGACATGTTGGTCGGTGTGGGCAAGTTGGGCCGAAGGGCCTGTTTCCGTGCTGTATGAGTCTATGATTCTACTACTCTAACCCTGTAGAAAGTGTCGCCAGCTCTTTTATTTTCAAATGTAGAAAGGAACTGCAGATGCTGGTTTAAACCAAAGATAGACACAAAAAGCTGGAGTAACTCAGTGGGACAGGCAGCATCTCTGGAGAAAAGGAATAGGTGATGTTTTGGGTCGAGACCCTTCTTCAGACTGAGAGTCAGGGGAAAGGGAAATGAGAAATACAGGCGGTGATGTAGAGAGATGTAGAACAAATGAATGAAAGATATGCAAAAAGTAACGATGATGCAGGAAACAGGCCATTGTTAGCTGTGTGCTGGGTGAAAACGAGTTGCAGACAATGAGACTCAACAAGACGACTTTGAAGCCGATACGACTTGAGTGTAGGTGGGATGGAGAGCAAGGGAATGTAAGTTCTCTTACTTGAAGTTAGAGAAATCAATGTTCATACCGCTGGTGTGTAAGCTGCCCAAGCGAAATATGAGCAGGTGCTGTTCCTCCAATTTGCGCTGGGCCTCACTCTGACAATGGGGGAGGCCCAGGACAGAAAGGTCAGATTTAGAATGGGAGGAGGAATTGAAGTGTTTTGCAAACGGGAACCATTTGCCTATCTTAACTGTGGGTAGGATTTCCCTGATTGCATGCTTTGCTGCAAACTTAAATTCTCCTTCATTTGGGGGGTTAAGTGCAAATGGTGATGAATCTGGAGGGAAGGAGAATTGTCTCAACATTGTGCAGTTCTACATTCTATAAGCAGGGAATGGAGGGATATGGATTATGTGCAGGCAGATAAGGGTTGGACTTGGCAGCATGTTCGGCATGGACATTGTGGGCCGAAGGGCCTGTTCCTGTGCTGTACTTTTCTATGTTTTATGAGCGGGGAATAGAGGGATACGGATTATGTGCAGGCATAGGTCGAGTGTATGTGGAGAGGATGTTTCCACTGGTGGGAGAGTCTAGGACCAGAGGTCGTAGCCTCAGAATTAAAGGACACTTTCTAAAAAAGGTGAGGAGCAACTTCTTTAGTCAGAGGGTGGTGAATCTGTGGAACTCATTGCCACCGCGGGCTGTGGAGGCCAAGTCAGTGGATATTTTTAAGGCAGAGATAGATTCTTGATTAGAATGGGTGTCAAGGGTTATGGGAAGGCAGGAAAATGGGATTAGGAGGCAGAGATCAGCCACGATTGAATGGCGGAGTAGACTCGATAGGCTGAATGGCCTAATTCTACTCTGAGAAAAAAAGAAAATAAGATAAGGGTTGGTCTGGGCAACATGTTCGGCACGGACATTGTGAGCCGAAGGGCCCGTTCCTGTTCTCTAAGCGGGGGATGGATGGATATAGACAATAGACAATAGACAATAGACAATAGACAATAGGTGCAGGAGTAGGCCATTCGACCCTTCGAACCAGCATCGCCATTCAATGTGATCATGGCTGATCATCCACAATCAGTATGGATTATGTGCAGGCAGATGAGGGTTGGTCTATGCATTGTAGACTGAAGGGCCCGTTCCTGCGCTGTACTGTTCTACATTCTACCCGAGGCCAGTCAACAATGCACAGGCTCGGCGGTTTTCCGTGGCTTGTGCGGAACAATCTGACCGCGTCTGAGACAACGATCGAACTCCCTGTTCCCTGGCCATGAGAGACAATCGGCGTGGCAACCACCTCGGGCCTACTTACCCAGGGTTTAACCAAATGATCCGCACAATGCTCGACGGCACAAGATGTTGACTGGCAGACGTCTCGTCAGCCAAACTGAATGGTGGCCAAGGGGAACATGCCCGCCTCTCCTGAAACAGCTGCGCAAACATTATTCCCAACTTCATCTATACCTGGACGTGGGCACTGTCGGCCCCGAGGGCAGCAAACATCACCTGAACAGGATGGGTGTGATCCTTCACATCCAGACAGGGCGGGCTGAAGAAACATTGACAGAGAGGTGGGGTGTTTGCTGACCCAGCGGATTACAGAGACACTTCAAGAACTGGCTGTTCACCAAGCTGCCGTTGTTTATCCTCTTCTGTCTCCCGATGCTGCCTGAAGGTGTTAGACGGGCACATGGAAGCGCAGGGAATGGAGGGATGCCCACCATATGCAGGCAGCACAGTGGAGAAGCGGTAGAGTTACTGCCTCACAGTGCCAGAGACCCGGGTTCCTTCCTCACTGCGGGTGACTGTCCGTATGGAGTTAGAAACATAGACAAAAAAGGTGCAGGAGTAGGCCATTCGACCCTTTGAGTCAGCACCGCCATTCAATATCATCATGGCTGATCATCCTAAATCAGTACCCCGTTCCTGCCTTCTCCCCATATAGAAACATAGAAACATAGAAATTAGGTGCAGGAGTAGGCCATTCGGCCCTTCGAGCCTGCACCGCCATTCAATATGATCATGGCTGATCATCCAACTCAGTATCCCGTACCTGCCTTCTCTCCATACCCTCTGATTCCCTTAGCCACCAGGGCCACATCTAACTCCCTCTTAAATATAGCCAATGAACTGGCCTCGACTACCCTCTGTGGCAGGGAGTTCCAGAGATTCACCACTCTCTGTGTGAAAAAAGTTCTTCTCATCTCGGTTTTAAAGGATTTCCCCCTTATCCTTAAGCTGTGACCCCTTGTCCTGGACTTCCCCAACATCGGGAGCAATCTTCCTGCATCTAGCCTGTCCAACCCCTTAAGAATTTTGTAAGTTTCTATAAGATCCCCTCTCAATCTCCTAAATTCTAGAGAGTATAAACCAAGTCTATCCAGTCTTTCTTCATAAGACAGTCCTGACATCCCAGAAATCAGTCTGGTGAACCTTCTCTGCACTCCCTCTATGGCAATAATGTCCTTCCTCAGGTTTGGAGACCAAAACTGTACGCAATACTCCAGGTGTGGTCTCACCAAGACCTTGTACAACTGCAGTAGAACCTCCCTGCTCCTATACTCAAATCCTTTTGCTATGAAAGCTAACATACCATTCGCTTTCTTCACTGCCTGCTGCACCTGCATGCCCACTTTCAATGACTGGTGTACCATGACACCCAGGTCTCGCTGCATCTCCCCTTTTCCTAGTCGGCCACCATTTAGATAATAGTCTGCTTTCCTGTTTTTGCCACCAAAATGGATAACCTCACATTTATCCACATTATACTGCATCTGCCAAACATTTGCCCACTCACCCAGCCTATCCAAGTCACCTTGCAGTCTCCTAGCATCCTCCTCACAGCTAACACTGCCCCCCAGCTTAGTGTCATCCGCAAACTTGGAGATATTGCCTTCAATTCCCTCATCCAGATCATTAATATATATTGTAAATAGCTGTGGTCCCAGCACTGAGCCTTGCGGTACCCTACTAGTCACTGCCTGCCATTGTGAAAAGGACCCGTTTACTCCTACTCTTTGCTTCCTGTTTGCCAGCCAGTTCTCTATCCACATCAATACTGAACCCTCAATGCCGTGTGCTTTAAGTTTGTAAACTAATCTCTTATGTGGGACCTTGTCGAAAGCCTTCTGGAAGTCCAGATACACCACATCCACTGGTTCTCCCCTATCCACGCTACTAGTTACATCCTCGAAAAATTCTATAAGATTCGTCAGACATGATTTACCTTTTGTAAATCCATGCTGACTTTGTCCAATGATTTCACCACTTTCCAAATGTGCTGCTATCCCATCTTTAATAACTGACTCTAGCAGTTTCCCCACTACCGATGTTAGACTAACTGGTCTGTAATTCCCCGTTTTCTCTCTCCCTCCCTTCTTAAAAAGTGGGGTTACGTTTGCTACCCGCCAATCCTCAGGAACTACTCCAGAATCTAAAGAGTTTTGAAAGATTATTACTAATGCATCCACTATTTCTGGAGCTACTTCCTTAAGTACTCTGGGATGCAGCCTATCTGGCCCTGGGGATTTATCGGCCTTTAATCCATTCAATTTACCCAACACCACTTCCCGGCTAACCTGGATTTCACTCAATTCCTCCAACTCCTTTGACCCGCGGTCCCCTGCTATTTCCGGCAGATTATTTATGTCTTCCTTAGTGAAGACGGAACCAAAGTAGTTATTCAATTGGTCCGCCATATCCTTGTTCCCCATGATCAACTCACCCGTTTCTGACTGCAAGGGACCTACATTTGTTTTAACTAATCTCTTTCTTGATTCCGTTAGCCCAAAGAGCTAAATCTAACTCTCTCTTGAATACATTCAGTGAATCGGCCTCCACTGCCTTCGGTGGCAGAGAATTCCACAGATTCACAGCTCTCTGGGTCAAAAGGTTTTTCATCATCTCAGTCCTAAATGGCCTACCCCTTATTCTTAATCTGTGACACCTGGTACTGGACTCCCCCAACAATGGGGAACATTGTTCCTGCATCTACCCTATCCAATCCCATAAGAATTGTATATGTTTGCAGGTGTGCAGGCTCATTAGCTTGGCAAAATTGTAAATTGTCCCTAGTGTGTAGTGTTAGTGTGCGGGGATCGCTGGTCAGCGTGGACTCGGAATGCCGAAGGGCCTGTTTTCACGTTGTATCTCTAAACTAAACTATACATGAGATCAGTTTAACTTGGCATCAACATTGTGGGCCGAAGGGCCCGTTCCTGTCGAGCATTTTCTATGTTCTACCTCAGGCAACTAGACAACACACAGACTCTGCGGTAGTCAGAGACAGATGTTCTACCACAACTAGAGAGCAGTCCTGACCTACCATCTACCTCATCGGAGACCTTTGGACTATTTGAAGAAGAGTCTCGACCCAAAACGTCACGTATTCCTTCACTCCATAGATGCTGCCTCACCCGCTGAGTTTCTCCAGCATTTTTGTCTACCTTCGATTTTTCCAGCATTTGCAGTTCCTTCTTAAACATTTGGATTATCTTTAATCGAACTTTACCTTGCACTAACCCTCTAGAAATGTCAAGCATTTTATCGGGATGCATCACAGCACGGTTTGGGATCAGCTCCATCCAAGACTGCAAGAAATTGCAGAGAATTGTGGACGCAGCCCGGACCATCACACAAACCAACCTCCCTTCCATTGACTCCATCTACACCTCACGTTGCCTCGGCAAGGCCAGCAGCATAATCAAGGATCAGACTCACCCCGGTCACTCCCTCTTCTCCCCTCTCCCATTAAGTGAAAGGTACAGAAGTGTGAAAACGCACACCTCCAGATTCAGGGACAGTTTCTTCCCAGCTGTTATCAGGCAACTGAATCAACCTACCACAACCAGAGAACAGTGCTGACCAACCTCAGTGAAGACCCTTGGACTATATTTTATCGGACTTTACTGGACTTTATCTTGCACTGAACGTTATACCCTTTGTCCTGCATCTGTACACTGTGGACGGTTTTCATTGTAATTATGTATAGTCTTTCTACTAACTGGAGAGGACACAACAAAAAAGCCTTTCACTGTACCTCGTAAAGGGCCCGTCCCACTTTTACGACCTAATTCACGACCTTTTTTACTCGTGGACATTTTTTATCATGCTAGAAAAAACGCACAGACCTACTTGATGCCACGAGTACCTACGACTAGCATCACGGCCTGTCAACGACCTGCCTACGACCTCCTACGGCCTCCTACGACCTCCTATGACCTGGTGACGACCATGCTGCGAGTATGAGTCAAGGGCAAACTCGGCAGAGGTCGTGAATTAGGTCGTGAAAGTGGGACAGGCCCTTTACACGTGACAACAAACTAAACTAAGAGTAGTTAAGAAGGCATTTGCCGGAACTTTCTTTACAGGTGG
Organism: Amblyraja radiata; assembly: GCF_010909765.2. Classification (NCBI taxonomy): domain Eukaryota; kingdom Metazoa; phylum Chordata; class Chondrichthyes; order Rajiformes; family Rajidae; genus Amblyraja; species Amblyraja radiata. The sequence goes on from NC_045960.1 coordinate 6,716,379, forward strand.
GGTCATTGCGCAAGGGAATTATCGTGTTACCTCTGTACAAGACAACGGTGAGACCGCACTTGGAGTTCTGTGCGCAGTTCCAGTTGTCTTACTGTAGGAAGCAGGAAATGGTGCAGAACAGACTCACAAGGATGCAGGAGTACTTAAGTTATAAGTTGTGTGCAGTTCTGGTCGCCCCCATTACAGGAAAGATGTGGGGAGGGTGCAGAGGCCACCACACTGCCTGGGGAGAAGGCAGGAACGGGGTACTGATTGTGGATGATACGTGGAAGTTCAGGGAATAGATAGAGGGATACAGGCAGATGAGATCAGATTAACGAGGCAGCATGGTCGGCACAGACATTGTGGGCCGAAGGGCCTGTTCCTGTGCTGTACTGTTCTCATAAGGTGATAAGGTCATAAGTGATAGGGGCAGTAGTAGGCCATTCGGCCCATCAAGTCTACATCATTTAATCATGGCTGATCTAACTCTCCCCCCTAACCCCATTCTCCTGCCTTCTCCCCATAACCCCTGACATCTGTACTAATCAACAATCTATCTATCTCCGCCTTAAAAATATCCGCTGACTTGGCCTCCACAGCCGTCTGTGGCAAAGAATTCCACAGATTCACCACCCTCTGACTGAAGAAATTCCTTCGCATTTCCTTCCTATAGGAACATCCTTTAATTCTGAGGCTATTCCCTCTGGTCCTAGACTCTCCCACTAGTGAAAACATCCTCTCCACATCCACTCTATTCAGGCCTTTCACTATTCAGTACGTTTCAATGAGGTCCCCCCTCGTTCTACTAAACTCCTGCGAGTACAGGCCCAGTGCCGACAAACGCTCATCATATGTTAACCCACTCTTTCCCCTCCCCTTCCCAGCTCTCCCACAGCCCACTGTCTCCGCCTCTTCCTTTCTTCTTCCTGCCACCCCCCCCCCACCCCCACATCAGCCTGAAGAAGGGTCTCGACCCGAAACATCACCTATTTTCTACACTCCATGGATGCTGCCTCACCCGCTGAGTTTCTCCAGCATTTTTGTCTACTTTTGATTTTTTCCAGCATCTGCAGTTCCTTCTTAAACATTAATTATAGGTTAACCCACTCATTCCTGGGATCATTCTTGTAAACCATGCAGTCTTTAGATTCTGGAGTAGTTCCTGAGGATTGGCGGGTAGCAAACGTAACCCCACTTTTTAAGAAGGGAGGGAGAGAGAAAACGGGGAATTACAGACCAGTTAGTCTAACATCGGTAGTGGGGAAACTGCTAGAGTCAGTTATTAAAGATGGGATAGCAGCACATTTGGAAAGTGGTGAAATCATTGGACAAAGTCAGCATGGATTTACAAAAGGTAAATCATGTCTGACGAATCTTATTGAATTCTTCGAGGATGTAACTAGTAGCGTGGATAGGGGAGAACCAGTGGATGTGCTGTATCTGGACTTCCAGAAGGCTTTCGACAAGGTCCCACATAAGAGATTAGTTTACAAACTTAAAGCACACGGCATTGGGGGTTCAGTATTGATGTGGATAGAGAACTGGCTGGCAAACAGGAAGCAAAGAGTAGGAGTAAATGGGTCCTTTTCACAATGGCAGGCAGTGACTAGTGGGGTACCGCAAGGCTCAGTGCTGGGACCCCAGCTATTTACAATATATATTAATGATCTGGATGAGGGAATTGAAGGCAACATCTCCAAGTTTGCGGATGACACTAAGCTGGGGGGCAGTGTTAGCTGTGAGGAGGATGCTAGGAGACTGCAAGGTGACTTGGATAGGCTGGGTGAGTGGGCAAATGTTTGGTAGATGCAGTATAATGTGGATAAATGTGAGGTTATCCATTTTGGTGGCAAAAACAGGAAAGCAGACTATTATCTAAATGGTGACCGACTAGGAAAAGGGGAGATGCAGCGAGACCTGGGTGTCATGGTACACCAGTCATTGAAAGTGGGCATGCAGGTGCAGCAGGCAGTGAAGAAAGCGAATGGTACGTTAGCTTTCATAGCAAAAGGATTTGAGTATAGGAGCAGGGAGGTTCTACTGCAGTTGTACAGGGTCTTGGTGAGACCACACCTGGAGTATTGCGTACAGTTTTGGTCTCGAAATCTGAGGAAGGACATTATTGCCATAGAGGGAGTGCAGAGAAGGTTCACCAGACTGATTCCTGGGATGTCAGGACTGTCTTATGAAGAAAGACTGGATAGACTTGGTTTATACTCTCTAGAATTTAGGAGATTGAGAGGGGATCTTATAGAAACTTACAAAATTCTTAAGGGGTTGGACAGGCTAGATGCAGGAAGATTGCTTCCGATGTTGGGGAAGTCCAGGACAAGGGGTCACAGCTTAAGGATAAGGGGGAAATCCTTTAAAACCGAGATGAGAAGAACTTTTTTCACACAGAGAGTGGTGAATCTCTGGAACTCCCTGCCACAGAGGGTAGTCGAGGCCAGTTCATTGGCTATATTTAAGAGGGAGTTAGATGTGGCCCTTGTGGCTAAGGGGATCAGAGGGTATGGAGAGAAGGCAGGTACGGGATACTGAGTTGGATGATCAGCCATGATCATATTGAATGGCGGTGCAGGCTCGAAGGGCCGAATGGCCTACTCCTGCACCTAATTTCTATGTTTCTATGTTTCTATGTTTCTAAACCTCCCCTGGACCCTCTCCAGAGCCAGCACATCCTTCCTCAGAAATGGGACCAAAAATTTCTCACAATATTCCAAATGCGGCCTGACCAGCGTCTTCTAGAGCCTCAGCATTACATCCCTATGTTCTATGAGACACTGGATAGACTGGGGCAATTTCCCTGCAGCATAGAAGGTGAAGGATGACCTTGTAGATTTATACAACTTCAATTGGCAGAGCTGGACAACCTAAAACAAGCTTGCAAAGGTTCAAGATGAAACATAGAAACATAGAAAGTAGGTGCGAGAGTAGACCACCAGGTCCGTCGAGCCCGCACCGCCATTCGCTCATGGCTGAACACTAAACAGACACACTTACCCACAAACAGTAGACACAAGACACAGAACACAAGACACTACCCTCCCCTTTATACCGCTATCACCCCTCTCCACCCCAAGAACCGCGTGATCTCCTGGGGGAGGCAAAAAACCGGATAAAAACCCAGGTCCAATTCGGGAAAAAAAATCCGGGAAATTCCTAATCAAGAATCATAGAACAATCTGCCTGGGAAAATGTCGGAGGCAGATACGATTACCACATTTGAAAGACATTTAGACAGGTACATGGATAGGAAAGGATTATGGGGCCAAAAGCAGGCAAATGGGACCAACTCAGTTCGGCAACTTGGTCAGTATGAACATGTAGGGCCGAAGGGCCTGTTCCTGTGCTGTACCTTTCTACATTCTATGTTCCAACTTGATTGGAGAGATGCCCAGAGTGCACCACTAGAGGGAGAGACCAGGACCAGAGGGCACGGCCTCAGAATAAAAGGATGTACCTTTAGGAAGGAGATGAGGAGGAATTTTGTTTGCCAGAGGGTGGTGAATCTGTGGAACTCATTGCCAAGTGGAGGCCGAGTCATTGGGTATTTTTAAAGCGGAGTTTGGTAGGTCTTGATTAGTAACAGCATCAAAGGTTACGGGAGAAGGCGGGAGAATGGAGTTGAGAGGGGAAAAATAGATCGAATGGTGGAGCACACGTGATGGGCCGAATGGCCTAACTTTGCTCTCAGAACCTATGATCATACATAGAAAAGGCGTCCATTCTAGAGAGGAGCAGATCTCCGTGAGTAGACCAGAGGACTATTTATTCAAGGAGGCAATTTTTTTGGCAATTTTTTAGGGTGGCACGTTGGCGCAGCGGTAGAGTTGCTGCCTTACAGTGCCAGAGCCCCGGGTCCTGGGTTCGATCCCGACTACGGATGCTGTCTGTAGGGAGTTTGTACGTTCTCCCCATGACCCGCGTGGGTTTTCTCCGGGTGCTTCGGTTTGTGTGTGTAGGATGGCGTTAGTGTGCGGGGATCGCTGGTTGGTGTGGACATGGTGGGCCGAAAGGCCTGTTTCCGCGCTGTATCTCTAAACTAAACTAAACTAAACTAATGCGGAACAGAATTACACAGTGTGGAGGCAGTGGAATGGAGGGGAGGAAAGTGTATGATGAAATAGTAACGGCTGGGAGGTGTGTGGGCCTGTTTTATGTTCTTTAACAACACATTTTAGTGGAAAGAACCCAATTGACGAACTCCCTGAACAGATTGCTCCTCCTTAACTTGCCCAACATCATCTGCAACTATCATTCTAGGAAGGCATTCGCCCACTGCTGTAAATGGGGCCAATTACACAATATATCATTATGTCATTCCACCCACAGAAACCAGTCAAGCTTTTATCTCCAAATCACTCAGATTGGTTTTGTAAGATTCAACCAAGTATGATGCAAATATTTAGGATTACTAAACAATAGAACGCTAGAGGGAACTACACACACACACACTGACAGACACATGCTGACACACACACATATGCTGACATGCACATACACTGACACACACACACTGACACACACACATACGCATGCACACAAACTGACACACGTACATACGTACACACACACACACACACACACACACACACACACACACACACACACACACACACACACACACACACACTGACACACACACTGATACATATACACTGACACACACACTGATACACACTGATGCACATACACTGACACATGCACAGACACATACACTGACACACACATACACTGACACACACACACACACACACACACATACACACACACACACACACTGACACACACACACACACACACACACACACACACACATACACACTCACACACACTCACACACAAAACACACACACCTACACACACTCACACACTGACACACACACACACACTGGCAAACAAAACACACACAACACACATACACTGACACACACACACACACAGACACATACATGCACACACACATACTGACACATATTCACACTGACACATACACTGACACACATACACTGACACATATTCACACTGACACATACACTGACACACATACACTGACACATACACTGACACACACACACACACACACACACACACACACACACACACACACACACACACACACACACACACACACACACACACACACACACAGACACACACACACTGACACACACTGATGCACATACACTGACACATGCACAGACACATACACTGACACACACACACTGACACACATACACTGACACACACACATACACACACACACTGACACACACACGCTGACACACACACACACACATATACACACACACATATACACACACACATATACACACACACATACACACACGCACTCACACACACACATACATACACTGACACTCACACTGACACACACACAATGACACACACATGCTGACACACACACTCATACACACTCACACACAAAACACACACACCTACACACTGACACACACAAACACACTGGCAAACAAAACACACACAGACACACATACACTGACACACACACACACACACACACACACACACACACACACACACACACACACACACACACACACACACACTGACACATACATGCACACACACATACTGACACATATTCACACTGACACATACACTGACACACACACAGACATACACTGATACACACGCACCCACACACACACATCCTCAGACACGCACTGACACATACCCTCACAGACGCACTGACACGCAATCCAAGACTTACACCAACACACATATCCCCAGACAAACACTGATACACAACCACAGACACACACTAACACACACACTCTCACACACACACACCCAAACATACACTGACACACTGTCCCCAGACACACGCTGACACACAGACACACACTGATACACACTGACACACACCGATACACACTGACACACACGCACACTGACACAAACTGACACACACTGATACACAGATACACACTGACACACACAGATACACACTGACACACACTGACACACACTGGCACACAGACACACACTGATACACACACACACACTGATACACAGACCCTCAGCCACACACTGACACACAGACACATGCTGTCACACAGACACACCCTGACACACAGACCCTCAGTCACACACTGACACACACTGACACACACAGACACACACTGACACACACTGACACACACTGACACACACTGACACACACTGACACACAGACCCTCAGTCACACACTGACACACACTGACACACACTGACACACACTGACACACACTGACACACACAGACACACACTGACACACACTGACACACACTGACACACAGACACATGCTGTCACACACACACCTTGACACACAGACCCTCAGCCACACACTGACACACACAGACACACACTGACACACACTGACACACAGACACATACTGTCACACAGACACACCCTGACACACAGACCCTCAGCCACACACTGACACACACTGACACACACTGGTACACACTGACACACACTGACACACACACACACGCTGACACACAGACCCTCAGACACACAGACCCTCAGCCACACACTGACACACATACAGGTCTCCCTCACATACACTGACACTGCAGCACATTCATTCCCACGTTGAACCTCTCCCAGTAAGTCCCAATCTCCAACATCACTGATATCCGTGTGCAATGGTGAGGGCCAAACATTCAGCATCTGATCACAGCGAGTGTGACAAAGAGGGCGAGGGAGGTTGGAGTGTGGCGGACTACGGAGAGACTTACTGAGAGAGTAGTTTGATTGAGATATCCCAGGATGGGAATATTATGCACTAGAGGACATAGCTTTAAGGTGAGAGGCCTGGAGGTTGAGGGGAGACCTAATGGGAGGAAATAAAATCACAAGAGGCATAGATAGGGTGGACAATCAGAGCCTTATTCACCCAGAGAGTTGTGAATCTGTGGAATTCTCTGCCACAGAAGGCAGCGGAGGCCAATCCACTGGATGGTTTCAAGAGAGTTACATTTAACTCTTAGGGCTAATGGAATCAAGGGATATGGGGAGAAAGCAGGAAAGGGGTACTGATTGTGGATGATCAGCCATGATCATATTAAATGATCATGGCTCGAAGGGCCGAATGGCCTACTCCTGCACCTATTTTTCTGTGTTTCTATGTTTCAGATAGGGTAGACATTCAGAACCTTTGTTCCCCAGGATGGAAATATCAAAGACTAGAGGGCATGCAGTATCTTTATGATGAGAGGGTTTGAGGGCAACCCGGGGCGGGACCTTACATCGCCCGGCGCGGCTTTAACGGCCGCGGAACTTGCCAGCGCCCGCCGGGGGCTCCAACATCAAGACCCGGAGTGGGGCCTTACATCGCCCGGCACGGCCTTAACGGCCGCGGGACTTGCCATCGCCCGCCGGGGGCTTTGACATCGGGAGAAAAATGGAAAACAGGGGAGAGACAAGACTTTGCCTTCCATAACAGTGAGGAGGAGATTCACTGTTATGGATGTTTGTGTAAATTGTGTTGGTGTGTGTCTTGGTTCTTTTCTTGTTGTATGACTGCAGAAACCAAATTTCTTTTGAACTTCTTGTGAGGTTCAAATGACAATAAAACGGTATTGTATTGTATTGTATTGTATTGTATTGTATTGTATTGTATTGTATTGTATTGTATTGTATTGTATTGTAGTTGAAAGGAGATGTGCGGGGCTTTATTACACAGAAGGTGGTGGGTGCCTGGAACGCGCTGCTAGGGGTGGTGGTGGAGGCAGATACGATAGCTGCAGTTTTGGATCAGCACAGGGGTATGCAAAGGGATGGAGGGATATGGATCACGTGCAGGCAGATGAGAATTAGTCATGGCATCATGTTCGGCACGGACATTGTGGGCCGAAGGGCCTGTTCCTGTGCTGTACTGTGCTGTGTGGAGGAAGGAACTGCAGATGCTGGTTTACACCAAAGATAGATACACAATGCTGGAGTAATTCAGCGGGTCAGGCAGCATCTCTGGAGAAAAAAGAATAGGTGACGTTTTGGGTCAGGACTTTTTATGTTTCCCTGCTGCAGAATGGGCTTAAATACAGCACTGGATAACTGGTCGCAATCCCTGTAGACTTTAGACTTTAGAGATACAACGCGGAAACAGGCCCTTGAGTCCACCGAGTCCATGCCGACCAGCGATCCCCCTGCACACTAGCACTATCCTACACTCCAGGGACAATTTACAATTTACAGAAGCAATTAACCTACAAATTCTTCTTCAGAATGAGAGTCAGGGGAGAGGGAAACTAGGAGTATGAGAAGGCACAAAGAACAAACGTTTGAGAGGTGTGAAAAGAATGAAAGGTACTGTTCTACGTTCTCAAGATCATGTGATAGAGTAGAATCAGGCCATTCGGCCCATCGAGTCTACTGTGTCACTCAATCAAGGCTGATCTATCTCCACCTCCTAACCCCATTCTCCTGCCTTCTCCCCATAACCCCTGGCACCCGTACTAATCAAGAATCTATCTATCTCTGCCTTAATTATATCCATTGACTTTGCCTCCACAGTATTCTGTGGCAAAGAATTCCACAGATTCACCACCCTCTGACTAAAGAAATTCCTCCTCATCTCCTTCCTAATAGAACGTCCTTTAACTCTGGGGCTATGACCTCTAGTCCTAGACTCTCCCACTAGTGGAAACATCCTCTCCACATCCACTCTATCCAAGCCTTTCACTATTTGGCACGTTTCAATGAGGTCCCCCCCTCATTCTTCTAAACTCCAGCGAGTACAGGCCCAGTGCCGTCAAACACTCATCATATGTTTAACCCACTCATTCCTGGGATCATTCTTGTAAACCTCCTCTGGACCCTCTCCAGAGCCAGCACATCCTTCCTCAGATACGGTGCCCAAAATTGCTCTCAATACTTCAAATTGAAGAACCACTTTTTCTCACAGAGGGTGGTGAGCCTCCGGAATTCTCTGCCTCAGAGGGCGGTGGAGGCAGGTTCTCTGGATGCTTTCAAGAGAGAGCTAGATAGGGCTCTTAAAAATAGCGGAGTCAGGGGATATAGGGAGAAGGCAGGAACGGGGTACTGATTAGGGATGATCAGCCATGATCACATTAAATGGCGGTGCTGGCTCGAAGGGCCGAATGGCCTACTCCTGCACCTATTGTCTATTGTCTATTGTCTAGCGCCTTATAGAGCCTCGGCATTACATCCCTGTTTTTGTTTACAAACCTTCTCGAAACAAGTGCTAGCGTTTCTACAATTAAACTACAAATTATGATGCTCAACAATTAAACACTAAAACATAAAAAAAACAAGAGGCGGGTGAAGGGAAAAGGAGAAATGATCCAAATCGCGTCAGAGTAGACGACTTAAAACTTCTCCGGAGAGCTGAAAGGTCAGCCACAGACACGCCCTTGTAACAAGCTTCCTGGCAGGAAGCATGTAACACAGCTTTACGTCATTCTTACAGCAGGATTGATTTAACAAGCATCATTGAACAGAACCTCCCACACAAACTGTTCCGACAGCAGAAAATATCGTCCTAAAAAGCACTCCGAAATATAATTATATCCACTGTGACAGTATCTTTTTTTCCCCCACCCCCACCACCAGTGGTTTGAGTTTATTTTTAAATTCGTGTTGTTCTTCGCTTTGGGTCGAATCTAACCGCAGCTTTTCTTTTTCAAAACCACTCCAACTTCCTTTCTTCATCCCCATCCCCACACCGACTTTGTATGAAGACCTCGATCTTCTAAACCTCCAGGGTGAAGTTCAAAGCGAACTCAAATGGCAACACAGAGCAAAAAGGAACTGCAGATGCTGAAGACAGACACAAAGTGCTGGAGTAACTCAGCGGGTCGGGCAGCATCTTTGGGGAACATGGGGAGGTGACGCTTTGGGCTGGGTCCCTCTTCAGAAGGTCTGAAGAACGTTCTCAACCTCAAATGGCACCTATCCATGTTCTCCAGAGATGCTGCCTGACCCACTGAGTTACTCCAGCACTCTGTGAAATGTCACCTATCCATGTTCTCCACAGATGCTGCCTGACCCACTGAGTTACTCCAGCACTCTGTGTCCACCTTACAAATAAAAACACCTCGTACTTCACCTGAGCAGTCTACAACGGTATGAACATTGAATTTTCTAATTCCAAGTAACCCCTTAGCATGGAAGATAGACGCAAAGTGCTGGAGTAACTCAGCGGGTCAGGCAGCATCTCTGGAGATCATGATTAGGTGACGTTTCAGGTCGGGACACTTCTTCAGACTGAAAAGGAGGGTCCTGACCCGAAACTTCACCCATCTTTTTTCTCCAGAGGTGCTGCCTGTCCCGCTGTGTTACTCCAGCACTTTTGGTCTATCTTAGGTTTAAACCAGCATCTGTAGTTCCTTCCTACACAACCCTTAGCACTGCTGTACCTCTCTCTCTGTCTCTCACTCTCTCTGATACATCTCCAGTCTTCCCATTTTCTTTCCCTTTCCCATTGTCCCCCAAGCTCCCAATCATCCTTTCTCATCCCTCTTCCCCCTCCCGGTACCATACACCCACTATCCGCACCACCCCCACCTGAACCCATCACATGTCTGGTTCCAACACACATTCTTCTCACTCCTAAAGGGCCTGTCCCACTTCCACAACCTAATTCACGACCTTGCCCTTGACTCATACTCGCAAGGTCGTCACGTGGTCGTAGGAGGTCATAGGTAGGTCGTGGGTAGGTTGTGATGCTAGTCGTAGGTACGCATGGCATCAAGTGGGTTGGGGAATATTTCTAGCCTGATGGAAAATGTCTACGAGTAAAAAAGGTCGTGAATTAGGTCGTGAACGTGGGACAGGCCCTTAATATTTAGCATTATCATCATCTTTACTTAAGACATTCCAAATGTCATCACCTTCCAGCCTCTGTCTCCAACTTCACTCTTAAGGGCCTGTCCCACTTTGGCGTTATTTGTGCGTCATCATTTATGCGTCACGACACGCGATGCGCGCGTCATGATGCGCACGTGTTGCGCGCATGGCGTGTGGTGAGGCGTGGTGACGTAGGAAGTGACGCGCGGTCGCGCGCGGCGCCCCAGGGTTTTGGGATTCACTAAATCTTCGAGCGCCACCTGCGTGACGCGCAAATAACGCCCAAGTGGGACGGGCCCTTTAACCTCCTCCAGTCCTCGACCACCCTCCAACATGTCAACTTAACTGGCGAGACATCCAAACTCTAAGAACTGACACAAAAGATTTTAGTTTAGTTTAGTTTAGTTTAGTTTGTCTTGGTGAGACCATATCTGGAGTGTTGCATACAGTTTTGGTCTCCTAATCTGAGGAAAGACATTCTTGCCATAGAAGGTTCACCAGACTGATTCCTGGGATGTCAGGACTTTCATATGAAGAAAGACTGGATAGACTCGTCTTGTACTCGCTAGAATTTAGAAGATTGAGGGGGGATCTTATAGAAACTTACAAAATTCTTAAGGGGTTGGACAGGCTAGATGCAGGAAGATTGTTCCCGATGTTGGGGAAGTCCAGGACAAGGGGTCACAGTTTAAGGATAAAGGGGAAATCTTTTAGGACCGAGATGAGAAAAACATTTTTCACACAGAGAGTGGTGAATCTCTGGAATTCTCTGCCACAGAAGCTAGTTGAGGCCAGTTCATTGGCTATATTTAAGAGGGAGTTAGATGTGGCCATTGTGGCTAAAGGGATCAGGGGGTATGGAGAGAAGGCAGGTACAGGATACTGAGTTGGATGATCAGCCATGATCATATTGAATGGCGGTGCAGGCTCGAAGGGCTGAATGGCCTACTCCTGCACCTATTGTCTACGTTTCTATGTTTCTATGTTTAGGAATACAGGGAAACAGGCCCATCAGTCCACCCAGTCCGAACCGACCAGCAATTTGGGGTGGCAGATTGCAACCTACACATTGTCCGCCCTGTTTCAACAAATGCAACCAACCTAGCATGCACAATCAAATGAGATCAAATTGAACAAGTTGTCCTACAACTTTAGGCTGTGCACGCCATACACAAGAAGAAGAAGTAGAAGCGATCCCCACACATTAACACTATCCTACTCACACACTAGGGACAGTTTTACAATTTACATTTCTAGACAATAGACAATAGGTGCAGGTGTAGGCCATTTGGCCCTTCGAGCCAGCACCGTCATTCAATGTGATCATGGCTGATCATCCACAATCAGTACCCCCGTTCCTGCCTTCTCCCCATATCCCCTGACTCCGCTATCTTTAAGAGCCCTATCTAGCTCTCTCTTGAAAATATCCAGAGAACCGGCCTCCACCGCCCTCTGAGGCAGAGAATTCCACAGACTCACAACTCTCAGTGAGAAAAAGTGTTTCCTCATCTCCGTTCTAAATGGCTCACCCCTTACTCTTAAACTGTGGCCCCTGGTTCTGGACTCCCCCAACATCTGGAACATGTTTCCTGCCTCTAGCATGTCCAAACCCTTAATAGTTCTTTATGTTTCAATAAGATACCCTCTCATCCTTCTAAACTCCAGAGTATACAAGCCCAGCTGCTCCATTCTCTCAGCATATGACAATCCCGCCATCCCGGGAATTAACCTTGCAAACCTACGCTGCACTCCCTCAATAGCAAGAATGACCTTCCTCAAATTTCGAGACCAAAACTGCACACAATACTCCAGGTATGGTCTCACTAGGGCCCTGTACAACTGCACTTTGCTCCGATACTCAACTCCTCTTGTTATAAAGGCCAACATGCCATTTGCTTTCCTCACTGCCTGCTGTACCTGCATGCTTACTTTCATTGGCTGATGAACAAGGACCCCCCAAATCCCGTAGAACTTCCCTTTTTCCCAATTTTACACCATTTAGATAGTAATCTGCCTTCCTGTTTTTGCTACCAAAGTGGATAACCTCACATTTATCCACATTAAACTGCATCTGCCATGCAACTGCCCCTAATTTTTACATTTCCCACTCCCCCAACCTGTCCAAGTCACCCTGCGTTCTCATAGCATCCTCCTCACATTTCACACTGCCACCCAGCTTTGTGTCATCTGCAAATTTGGTCATCTTACTTTGAATCCCTTCATCTAAATCATTGATGTATATTGTAAATAGCTGCGGTCCCAGCACCGAGCCTTGCGGTACCACACTAGTCACTGCCTGCCATTCTGAAAGAGACCCGTTAATCATGTCAGGGACCCGTATCCATGTCAGCACTCTACCCCTAATACCATGCGCTCTAATTTTGCCCACTAATCTCCTATGTGGGACCTTATCAAATGCTTTCTGAAAGTCCAGGTACACTGTCCACTGGCCATTATCCTAGTTACATCCTCAAAAATTTCCAGAAGATTCGTCAAGCATGATTTCCCCTTCGTAAATCCATGCTGACTCGGACCGATCCTGTTACTGCTATCCACTGTTATAGCTACTGCTATAGCAAGCCAATTAACCTACAAACCTGTACGTCTTTGTGTGGGAGGAAACCAAAGATCTCTGAGAAAACCCAGACGGTCACGGGGAGAACGTACAAACTCTGTACAGACAGCACCCGTAGTCGGTATCGAACCCGGGTCTTGGACTGTGGGAGGAAAACCGAAGCACCCGGAGAAATCCCACGCGGTCACAGGGAGAAGGTATAGAGATTTAGAGTCCCAGCGGGACCACACCGACCAGCGATCCCCACACATTAACACTATCCTACATCCACTGGGGATAATTTTTACATTTACCAAGCCAATCAACTTACAAACCTGTATGTTTTTGGAGGAAACCGAAGATCTTGGAGAAAACCTACGCAGGTCATGGGGAGAACGTACATTCTCCATACAGACAGCACCAGTAGTCGGGATCGAACCTGGTTCTCCGACGCTGCATTCGCTGTGAGGCTGCAACTCTGCCGCTGCGCCATTGTGACCATGACTGCCCATAACTGTACTGGCGATCTTTGGTCAGCCAGGGCCCTGCAGGCTGAAGGGCCTGTTTCCAGGCTGCATCTCTAAACTGAACTAAAGAAGTATTGTGAATGGTCGATCGATGGTCAGCGTGGCATTAGTAGTTCAATAATGCGTTATTAGGCCGGTGCGGTGGTGCAGCGGTAGAGTCTCTGCCTTATAGCACCAGAGACAGGGTTCGATCCTGGTCTCTGGTGTGCTGCCTATACGGAGTTTGCATGTTCTCCCCGTGACCATGTCAGGTTCCCTCCAGGTGCTCCGGTTTCCTCCCACACTCCAAAGACGTACGGGTTTGTAGGTTCATTGGCCTCTATACTGTAAATTGCCTGATGTGTAGGGAGTGGATGCGAAAGTGAGTTAACATAGAACTAGTGTGAACGGGTGATCGATGGTCGCCGTGGACTCGATAGGCTGAAGGGCCTGTTTTAATGCCAAATCTTACAATTTATTTCACTCAAATATAATAAAAAAGATACAATTGTCCATGGTGTATATGACCAGAGGGAGCTGGGATACATATGCGCAAATATGTGTCGGAAAGAACTGCAGATGCTGGTTTAAAATGAAGATAGACCCAAATAGTTGGAGTAACTCACAGGCAGCATCTCTGGGGAGAAGGAATGGGTGACGTTTCAGGTCGAGACCCTTTTTCTGTGCAGATATCATTGAGAATCATTGAAGAATGAGATGAGATAATATAAATTGTAGTGTAAAAAGAGACACAGGAACAGAGAAATCTTGGGAGGAATGTGTGTATATTATTGTAAGGGCAGTTGAGAAAATTATTATTGAGATGAGAGATGGGGGGGGGGGGGGGGGGGGGGGAGGTCGGGGGAGGGGTACAACATCTCTAGTTCTAGACTAGTAGTAGAGTCTAGAACTAGAGACCATAACATCAGAATTAATGGAAGTTCTTTTAGGAAGGAATTTCTTTAGTCAGACGGAGTTGAATCTGAGGAATTATTTGCCACAGATGGCTGTGGGGGCCAAGTTAGTGGATATTTTTAAGGCAGAGATAGATATATTCTTGATTAGTACGGGTGTCAGAGGTTAAGGTGAGAAGGCAGGACAATGGGGTTAGGAGGGAGAGATAGATCAGCTATAATTGAATGGTGGAGTAGACTTGATGGGCTGAATGGCCTATTTCTAGTCCTATTCCTAATGACCTTATGACCTTAAATTGAAGATAGACAAAAAATGCTGGAGTAACTCAGCGGGAAAGGCAGCATCTCCGGAGAGAAGGAATGAATGACGTTTCGGGTTGAGACCCTTCGGGACCCTTCTCGACCCGAAACGTCACCCATTACTTCTCTCCAGAGATGTTGCCTGTCCCGCTGAGTTACTCCAGCATTTTGTGTCTATCTACAGAAGAGCACGGCACAGGAACAAGGCGTTCCATTCGCAATGTCCGTGCCGAACATGATGCCAAGGTAAACTCATCCCATCTGCCTGCACATGCCTGGAACAGGGATGGTTCATAGCAACCGATCATAAACGGCAGCAAAACCTGGCACCGCTTGCATGTGGGATCAGTAGATTATTTCAGTACAATTTGCTAATTGCAGATGTGCTTAGGTGTGGCAATACTCTACTGGCCTGTTTGGAAGAAAATAATACCTCTCTGCGTTTGCACTTCGCATATGTAACAATAAAAGCACCATTGAACCACGAACCACATCCCCCCATTCCCTCCATAATCATGTGCCTATCTAAAAGCCTCTTAAACGCCACTAAAGTATCTGCCTCCACCACCACCCCTGGCAGCACGTTCCAGGCACCCACCACCCTCTGTGTAAAAAACAAACTTGCCCCACACATCTCCTTTAAACTTTGCCTCTCACAACTTAAAGCTATGCCCTGGACATTTCAACGCTGGGAAAATGGGTTTCACTGTCTATCCGATCTATACCCCTCATTATTTTTTATATACTTCTGTAATGAGAGGAATAGATCGGGTAGATGCACAGAGTCTCTTGCCCAGGGTAGGTATATCGAGGACCGGAGGACATAGGTTCAAGGTGAAGGGGAAAAGATTTAATAGGAATCTGAGAGGTAACTTTTTCCACACAAAGGGTGGTGGGTGTATGGAACACGCTGCCAGAGGAGGTAGTTGAGGACGGAACTAACCCTACATAGAACAGTTTGACAGGTACATGGATAGGACAGATTTGGAGGGATATGGGCCAAACGCAGGCAGGTGGGACTAGTGTAGCTGGGACATGTTGGTCGGTGTGGGCAAGTTGGACCGAAGGGCCTGTTTCCACGCTGTATCACTCTGACTCTCAGATTTCCTGTTCACTTTCAATCTAGTCTCACCCATCCTGGGGGAAAAAATCTATCTGACAAACCTTTTTCATAATTTTATAATCTGGGTCTCCTCTCAACCCCTGGCCATCCAGACAAAAACAATCCGAGTTTGTCTGACCTCTCCTTGTAGCTAATGCTTTCTAAGCCAGGCAGCATTCTGGTAATCCTCCTCTGCATCCTCTCCAAAGTCTCCAGAGCCTTCTTGGACTGGGACAAACGTTTAACATACTAAACATACAAACATTTATCAGACCAGTTTGAAGAAGGGTCTTGACCCAAAACGTCACTCATTCCTTCAATCCAGAGTTGCTGCCTGTCCCGCTGAGTTACCCCAGCATTTTGTGTCTATCTTTAACAAACTAACATTTCATTTCCAATATGCAATCTCTTGGTTTCCTCATTATTAGGTTTTGCACTTCATCTGCTATATCTGGATTAAACAAGAAGGTCTTCTTTTACCACAGAACATGCAATGACTTGCATTTTAAATATATTTTGGTTTTGGATCAGACCAGAAAATCTTTGCAAAATTGCAGAATCATAGATCATAATTAAATTCACTGAGCAATAAATTACATTTTAAACCCTGAGTTAGCGAAATAAAAAGGGATATATGTAGCATTAATTTTATAAAATGTCATCATGGGTGGGAAAGGGAGAATATTATTCACAGCGAGGCTTTGGCAATCATTTTGCAAAATATATCTCACTGGAGCTGAATTATGCCATTCGGCCCATCAAGTCTACTCTGCCATTTAATCTTAGCTGATCTATCGTTCCCTCTCAACCCCATTCTCCTGCCTTCTCCCCATAACCTTTGACACCCGTTCCAATCAAGTATCTGTCAATCTCCGCCTTAAAAATACCCAACGACTTGGCCTCCACATCCATCTGTGGCAATGAATTCCACAGATTCACCACCCTGACTAAATAAATTCCTCCTCATCTCCTTCCTTTCTAAAGGTACGTCCTTTTATTCTACGGCAGTGCCACCTGGTTACTAGTGGAAACATCCTCCCCACATCCAACATTCACATGTAGTGAAAGACTAAACTACTACTGCAGCTCTCAAGTTTTGAAGCACGTTACTAGAGCTATTGAAGATAGACACAAAATGCTGGAGTAACTCAGCGGGACAGGCAGCATCTCTGGAGAGGGTGACATTTTGGGTAGAGACCCATCTTCACGTCAGCCATTCCTTCTATCCAGAGATGCTGCCTGTCCTGCCGAGTTACGCCCCAACACACTACCAAAGTAATTGATTTGGCAATAGCATCCAAACCTACACTCATGTTGAATCCTGCCTTTTAAGCCCCAGAAAATGATAAATGCATTGCCAAGATTGTCGAGAGTGATGTCTACATTGGCTGCTTTTCCCACTCAAGGCAGGAACATGCCTTTTTGCAATCAAATTCCCAGGCTGTTTGAGCATGTTAGTTGTGTAGGAAGGAACTGCATTAGCACCTGTGGTGCTGGTTTCCAACGGGAACGGTGACAGACGCACCACACGTCTCTGTCCTCCAGTTCCTGCGGACTTCCGCCGCTGGAAGTATAGGATTTTGGTGTGTGTGCTTCATCATCATTCCTTACAATGCTATGTACGACAGCGATCTCAACTTGTAATGAAGTGTGGAAGGCCGTCGGTCGCTAGGAGCTCATCCGCCCTTTGACAGGTCTTGTTTTTGGTCCTGCTGGGGGGTCCACAGCCCCCTCCTCACCTGGCAAACCAGGTGGGGGAGACGGTTTAGTCACCGACCATCCGACCATGGAGCAGGTAGCACGGGTTTACATGGTACCCATGGCGGGGGATCACCCCCCGACCTGACCTGAAAGGAACTGCAGATGCCGGTTTATACTGAAGATAGACACAAAGTGCTGGAGTAACTCAGCGGGTCAGGCAGCATCAAAACCCTTACTAATCGCAGAATGGTTCTGACCCTAAACCCATCCCTTCTCTCCAGAGATGCTGCCTGTCCCGCTGAGTTACTCCAGCATTATTTTGTGTCTGTCTCCAGCACCAAAGATGCTGTAGCTCCACTCTAGTCTCTTGGTTCAGCACTGTGTAGCTGACTGGTAATACTGTTTACGTTTAGTTCAAGTTTAACACACATTTATTGTCACATGCACCAATTGGCACAGTGAGATTTGGGTTACTCAATGTACCATGTATCTCCATATTTGGCATTTCTGGCCATTAGTGGCTATTAACAAAATCAAAATCGATGTTGTGGCAACTTGAGAGCTGCAGCAATAGTTTAGTGTTTGTTTGAGTGAAGGATAAACGTGAATATCATCAGAATTTAAACTTTAATGAATCAGAGCGGGAATAGGCCGGGTTGACCCCGGAAGTTCTCCCCGCCCCCGTGACCCGGAAGTGGCGGCCGGGGCTGGAGGCGGTGGAGATGCTGCTGACGGCGGCGAAGCGTAAGTGAAGGGAATGGAGGGGAGAGGGGGAGTGGAGTAGTAGAGGGTGTAGAGGGTGGAGAGTAGAGGGGGAGGGGAGAGTGTAGAGAGGTGAGAGGTGTAGAGGTGAGGGGAGAGGAGAGGAGGTAGAGGGTTGGAGATGGTATGTTAGATGGGTCGAGGTTGAGGGCGTAAGAGTCGGATGTTAGATGTAAGAGAGCTATGGCGGGTTCCTGAAGGGATCTTCTTCTTCCTCTCTTCCTCCCTCTCTCTTTCTCTCCCTCTCTCTTCCTTGTGGCGGACGAAGAGACTGGATGGTTCGAGGAAGAGCTGTTCACCTGTGGCTGTGGTCACTCACCTGGAGCACCTGAGGCAGCCTCACCTGCCCAGGTCATTGTCAATTGGGGGTGATTACAGACTGGGGATAATCCAGGGGATTATATGTAGAATAATGGACATTGAGAGACTTGGGTGGGTCAAAGACAGGGAGATTAATCATTTGAATGCAACGTAGGATTGAATGTAACCTGGTAGTTCTCTATCTGTATCTTGACATACAATCACCATCACCAGTTGTCGCACACGTTATTCATATGATTTATAATCTGCTGGAATTTAATGGAGGGTTTTAGTAGTATTTGGGTCTGAAGAAGAGGCTCTAACCGAAACGTCACCCATTCCTACTCTCCAGAGATGCTGCCATGGGTGAGTTGGTCTGAAGGACTCTAATGATCTAAACAACCCTTCAGGTGGGGCAGAGTTTCACGCCTATATATAACCATATAATAACCATATAACAATTACAGCACGGAAACAGGCCATCTCGACCCCTCTAGTCCGTGCCGAACACATAATCTCCCCTAGTCCCATATACCTGCGCTCAGACCATAACCCTCCATTCCTTTCCCATCCATATAACTATCCAATTTATTTTTAAATGATAAAAACGAACCTGCCTCCACCACCTTCACTGGAAGCTCATTCCACACAGCTACCACTCTCTGAGTAAAGAAGTTCCCCCTCATGTTACCCCTAAACTTCAGTCCCTTAATTCTCAAGTCATGTCCCCTTGTTTGAATCTTCCCTACTCTCAGTGGGAAAAGCTTTTCCACGTCAACTCTGTCTATCCCTCTCATCATTTTAAAAACCTCTATCAAGTCCCCCCTTAACCTTCTGCGCTCCAAAGAATAAAGCCCTAACTTGTTCAACCTTTCTCTGTAGCTTAGTTGCTGAAACCCAGGCAACATTCTAGTAAATCTCCTCTGTACTCTCTCTATTTTGTTGACATCCTTCCTATAATTAGGCGACCAAAATTGTACACCATACTCCAGAATTGGCCTCACCAATGCCTTGTACAATTTTAACATTACATCCCATCTTCTATACTCAATGCTCTGATTTATAAAGGCCAGCACACCAAAAGCTTTCTTTACCACCCTATCTACATGAGATTCCACTTTCATGGAACTGTGCACAGTTATTCCCAGATCCCTCTGTTCACCTACATTCTTCAATTCCCTACCATTTACCATGTAACCTGTGACCATATCTCCTCTGACCTGGTCTATTTGTTGATCTTGACTATAGCATCTATGTCGCCAAGACCAAATGTAGTCTTAGAAAGACACAGAAAGCTGGAGTAACTCAACGGGTCAGGCAGAATCCCTGAAGAACAAGAATAGGTGATGTTTCTGGTCGAGACCCTTCTTCATTCTGTGTAGAGAGAAGGAATGGGTGACGTTTTGGGTTGAGACTGAAGTCTGAAGAAGGGTCTCGACCCGAAACATCATCTATTCCTTTTCTCCAGAGATGCTGCCTGACCCGCTGAGTTACTCCAGCATTTTGTGTCTATCTTTGGTGTAAACCAGCATCTGCAGTTCCTTCCTGCATACTTGGAGAACGGGTACCTTTATGTGATTATTACAGAGAAGATCTGAGTTCTGGGCTTTGATGGTTTTCCATCTATGCAGATAGTTGAGTTCATTGTCACATGTACTGAGGTACAGTGAAAAGCTTTTTTGTTATGTGCTATCCAGTCAGCGGAAAATCTCTACATGACTACAATCAAGCCATCCACAGTTGTACAGATAAAGGGTGCAGATACAGGATAAAGGGAATAACGTTTAGTGCAAGATAAAGTCCAGCAAAGTCTGATTAATGATAGTCCGAGGGAGTCCGAATGAGGTAAATGGGAGGTCAGGACCACTCTGGTTGGTGAGAGGACGATTCAGTTGCCTGATAACAGCTGGGAAGAAACTGTGAGGGGAGAAGAGGGAGTGGCCAGGGGGAGACTGGTCCTTGATAACTTTATTGCCTACAAACTAAAGTCTGTGTGTATGGTTTAGTTGGGCTACATGCAGACTGGCATGAGTTGATTAATGGAGAAGAACATAAATCCTACACGGAAATGCTACCCTCAGGAACATCGGGGGGGGGGGGGGGAAAAACTACCTTAATTTTCAATGCCATTTCTACGCTAAGGACACCCACAGCAAAGTCCTCTGTTCCACCACTGATTGGAGACTCAGTAGGATTAAGGCATAAATATTGACACCTCAAGGCCAGGTCAAAGGCTGGGTTGATCGTGCAGTGATCATCTTTCCTCCCAATTTCAAAGTCTTTCTACGATCACTACTACTGTGGGCGGAACGGTGGTGCATTGGTAGAGCTGCTGCCTAACAGCCCCAGAGCACCCGGCTTCAATCCTGTCCTCGGGTGCTGCCTGTGCGTGGAGTTTGCGAGTCTTTCTTGCGACCGCGTGGGTCCTGTCCTCCGGGCGTTCTGGTTTCTTCCCGCATCCCAGAGACGTGCGGGTTTGTAGGTTCATTGGCCCACTGTAAATTTCCCCCTAGTGTGTGTTAAAGTTGGATAATGTAGAACAAGTGTGAACGGGTGATCGCTGGCCAGCGTGGACTCGGTGAGCCAAAGAGCCTGTTTCCACGCTGTATCTTTAATCTGAACCAAACTACAGGTCCACCACTGATTTTCCGGCACCCTTGCTTCCGAGCCTTGCCATTTTATCCATTTTGCCGGACCAACAGAGGTCACAGCTTCCGAGAACAGTGGAATGGTACCGGGACGGTCCACCGAGGCAGAAGGGGGGGGGAGAGGAGCTGAGATAGTGGCCCGCAAAGCCGGCCTGGGCCACGCCCACAGATCTCTGCAATTTCTTGCGGTCATGGAAGGAGTTTATTCCCAAACCACCACGAAGTGAAATCATTGGACAAAGTCAGCATGGATTTATGAAAGGTAAATCATGTCTGACGAATCTTATAGAATTTTTCGAGGATGTAACTAGTAGAGTGGATAAGGGAGAACTAGTGGATGTGTTATATCTGGACTTTCAGAAGGCATTCGACAAGGTCCCACATAAGAGATTAGTATACAAACTTAAAGCACACGGTATTGGCGGTTCAGTATTGATGTGGATAGAGAACTGGCTGGCAGACAGGAAGCGAAGAGTAGGAGTAAACGGGTCCTTTTCACAATGGCAGGCAGTGACTAGTGGGGTACCGCAAGGCTCAGTGCTAGGACCCCAGCTATTTACGATATATATTAATGATTTGGACGAGGGAATTGAATGCAACATCTCCAAGTTTGCGGATGACACGAAGCTGGGGGGCAGTGTTAGCTGTGAGGAGGATGCTAGGAGGCTGCAAGGTGATTTGGATAGGCTGGGTGAGTGGGCAAATGCATGGCAGATGCAGTATAATGTGGATAAATGTGAGGTTATCCACTTTGGTGGCAAAAACAGGAAAGTAGACTATTATCTGAATGGTGGCCGATTAGGAAAAGGGGAGATGCAACGAGACCTGGGTGTCATGGCACACCAGTCATTAAAAGTAGGCATGCAGGTGCAGCAGGCAGTGAAGAAGGCGAATGGTATGTTAGCATTCATAGCTAATCAAAAAGGATTTGAGTATAGGAGCAGGGAGGTTCTACTGCAGTTGTACAGGGTCTTGGTGAGACCACTCCTGGAGTATTGCGTACAGTTTTGGTCTCCTAATCTGAGGAAAGACATTCTTGCCATAGAGAAGGTTCAACAGACTGATTCCTGGGATGTCAGGACTTTCATATGAAGAAAGACTGGATAGACTTGGTTTGTACTCGCTAGAATTTAGAAGATTGAGGGGGGATCTTATAGAAACTTACAAAATTCTTAAGGGGTTGGACAGGCTAGATGCATGAAGATTGTTCCCGATGTTGGGGAAGTCCAGAACAAGGGGTCACAGTTTAAGGATAAGGGGGAAATCTTTTAGGACCGAGATGAGGAAAACATTTTTCACACAGAGAGTGGTGAATCTCTGGAATTCTCTGCCACAGAAGGTAGTTGAGGCCAGTTCATTGGCTATATTTAAGAGGGAGTTAGATGTGGCCCTTGTGGCTAAAGGGATCAGGGGGTATGGAGAGAAGGCAGGTACAGGATACTGAGTTGGATGATCAGCCATGATCATATTGAATGGCGGTGTAGGCTCGAAGGGCTGAATGGCCTACTCCTGCACCTATTTTCTATGTTTCTATGAACGGCAAGGATAGCTGCATGGGACCACCTGTAGGTTACTTTCTATGCTTCACACATGCTGAGTTAGTAGGTTGCAAGGAGGCTTTAAGGTGTTTTCAATGTTGATTGAGTTGGCAAATGCATGCTAGGTGGTTAAATGTAAAGTGCGTGGTGGTTGGGATTGGGACCCTTCTTCAGGCTGAAGTAGTGGTAAATATTCCCAGGACGGCACATTTGGAGTGGCCTTGTGCATCGGTTACTGAAAGCAGGTGCAGATAGCAGTTAAGAAGGCAAATGGTACGTTGAACTCCATTGCAAGAAGCTCTGAATTCAAGAGCAAAGATGCTTTACCACAAAGATGCGGAGCCTTTGTGAAATCATACTGCAAACATGGACCATTGTGGAGAGCTTTGGTCTCTTTGGCTAAGAAAGGATATGAATGAATGAATACTTTATTGTCACATGTGACAGGTCACAGTGAAATTATTTGCTTGCATCCCCAAGGTATGCAAATAAGTCACCCATAAAGGTGAGTCAGGCTTACACAGTATCCCTGCACCAGGTCCCCCCACCAGGCCTCAGCCACAGGCTCCGTCGAATCGCGAGGCCCGGGTCCCGTTTTGCGTCTATCTTGGTCTTGGCGACATAGATGCCGTAATCAAAAGCAACAAATAGACCAGGTTACAGGAGATGCACGTGAAACTCTGTCCCACCTGATGGGCTGTTTGATCATTGAGTCCTACAGCACGGAAGCAGGCCCTTCAGTGCCTTCCTAAGTTTAGAGATACAGCATGGGAACAGGCCCTTTGGCACAGCGAGTCCAGGCCAAGCATTGATCACCAGTACACGCTAATTTTATGTTATCCCACTTTCTCATCCGCTTCCTACACACCAGGAGCAGCCCAATTAACGTACAAACCCACAAATCTTTGGGATGTGGGATAAATCAGGAATACCCAGAGGAAAGAACCCATAGGGAGAACATGCAAACTCCACACAGACAGCACCCGAGGTAAGGATTGAAACCGGGTCTCTGGTGCTCTGAGGAAGCAGCTCTACCAGCTGCACCACCCTAAATGTGACTCACCTGCCAGCATTGAACACCCTTGTACCCCTTGGAACCAATGAACCTGCCTAAACGTCTTTTAAATGTTGTAATTTGGACTTTAGAGATACAGCGCGGAAACAGGCCCTTCGGCCCACCGAGTCTGCGCTGACCAGTGATCACCCCATACACCAGCACTATCCTACGCACACTAGAGACAATTTACAATTGCACCAAAGCCAATTAGCCTACAAACCTGCACGCCTTTGGAGTGTGGGTGGAAACCGGAGCACCTGGAGACAACCCACGCGGTCACAGGGAAAAAGTACAACCTCCGTGCAGACAGCACCCGTAGTCTCGGTCGAACCCTTGTCTCTGGCGCTGTGAGGCTGAAACTCTACCGCTGGGCCACCGTGCCACCCTGGCACTCTAATTGTACCCATCTCTCCAGCTCCTGTTGCCAACTTGTTCATATACTGACAACCTTCAAAGATAGACACAAAATGCTGGAGTATCTCAGCGGGACAGGCAGTATTTCAGGATAGAAGAAATGGGAGACGTTTCTGGTTGAAACATACAAGATTATTAAGGTTTTGGACACGCTAGATGTCTGTTAGTTCACTGTGATCATGGCTGATCATTCCCAATCAGTACCCCGTTCCTGCCTTCTCCCCATATCCCGTGACTCTGCTATCTTCAAGAGCCCTATCTAGCTCTCTCTTGAAAGTATCCAGAGAACTGGCCTCCACTGCCCTCTGAGGCAGAGAATTCCACAGACTCACAACTCTGTGTGAAAAAGTGTTTCCTCATCTCCGTTCTAAATGGCTTACTCCTTATTCTTAAACTGTGGCCCCTGGTTCTGGACTCCCCCAACATCGGGAAAATGAGGGGAGGGGGAAAGAAAGGAAGTGGGGGGGGGGGTGGAAGGAGCAGGGAAGAAAGTGTGCGTGGTGGGGGTGGAGGTGGTTGTTAGAGGCATCTCTGACCCTCATGATTTCATAAACCTCAATAAGATCGCAGCCTCCTTTACTCTGGGGAAAACAATCCCAGTCTCTCCTCATTATCGAAGCCCTCCGGTCCAGGCAAATCCTTGTGAATAGTTTCTGTACCCTCTCCAGCTTAATCACATCCTTCCCCTACAGTGACCAGAAGTGCACGCAATATTCCAGGTGCAGTGTCACCAACGTCCTGTGCAGCTGTAACGTGACGTGCCAACTCTTGCGGTCAATGACCCATTCGATGAATGCGAGCCCTTCTCAGCACCATGTCTATCCGAGTCGCCACTTTCAGGGAAGTGAGTACTTGTTCCCCGAGGTCGTTCCCTTCTACAGCGCTCCCCAGGGCCCTGCCATTCATTGTGTACGTCCTGCCCTGGTCTAACTTCCCAAACGGCATCACTTTGCAATTGTCCATGGATCATCCACCATTCTTGGCCACTTTCCCATAAGATCGAGATACTGTTGCACATACGTACATAGACAATAGGTACAGGAGCAGGCCATTCGGCCCTTGGAGCCAGTGCCGCCATTCAAGGTGATCATGGCTGATCATCCACAATCAGTACCCCGTTCCTGCCTTCTCCCCATATCCCTTGATTCTGCTAGCCCTAAGAGCTCCATCTAACTCTCTCTTGAAAGCATCCAGTGTATTGGCCTCCACTGCCTTCTGAGGCAGAGAATTCCACAAATTCACAACTCTGTGTGAAAAAGATTTTCCTCATCTCAGTTCTAAATGGCCTTTTTCTTTTTCTTAAACTGTGACCCCTGGTTCTGGAATCTCCCAACATCGGGAACATGTTTCCTGCATCTAGCGTGTCAAATCCCTTAATAATTGTATATGTTTCTATAAGATGCCCTCTCATCCTTCTAAAATCCAGTGAATACAAGCCTAGTCGCTCCATTCTTTCATCATATGACAGTTCCGCCATCCCGGGAATTAACCTCATGAACCCACGCTGCACTCCCTCAATAGCAAGAATATCCTACCTCAAATTAGGAGACCAAAACTGCACACAATACTCCAGGTGTGGTCTCATGTACAACTGCAGAAGGATCTCTTTGCTCCTATACTCAACTCCTCTCGTTAGGAAGGCCAACATGTCATTAGCTTTCTTCACTGCCTGCTGTACCTGCATGCTTTCTTTCACTCATTGATGTACAAGGGCACCCAGGTCTCGTTGTACTTCCCCTTTTCCTAACCTGACACAATTCAGATAATAATATGCCTTCTCGTTCTTGCCACTTCCCTGAAAGTGGACAACCTCACATTTATCCACAATATACTGCATCTGCAATGGGTGACTTTTGGGTTGAGATCCTTCTTCACAGTCGGAAGAAAGATCTCGACCCGAAACTCTTCAGACCTGAAACGTCACCCATTCCTACTCTCCAGAGATCCTGCCTGTCCTGCTGAGTTACTCCAGCATTATGTGTCTATCTTTGATCTGCAGTTCTTCTCCACACATGGTCCCAACTGTCAGAGGTTTGGCTGCAGGGGAGGTTTGGTTTAGAGATACAGCGTGGAAACAGGCTCTTCGCCCCCCCCCCCCCCCCCCCCCCCCCTCCGCACAGACCAGCGATCCCCATACAATAGCACTATCCTACACATAAGGGGCCATTTACAATTTTTAATAAAGCCTAATAACCTACAAACCTGTACGTATTTGGAGTGTGGGAGGAAACCGGAGCACCCGGAGAAAACTCCACATGGTCACAGGGAGAACGTACAAACTCTGTGCAGACAGCACCCGTAGTCAGGATGGAACCCGGGTCTCTGGCGCTGTGAGGCAGCAACTCTGCTGCTGCGCCACCGTGCTACCACTGCATTTCATGCCGTGCACCACGTTCGGCACGGACATTGTGGGCTGAAGGGCCAGTTCCAGTGCTATGTTCTTCCAGTGGCACTATCCACAGAGGAGTAGGCAGTTCACCATTGGCATTCAGCACTCAACAAACTCACGTGCTGCAGGAAGTCAGTGGGTTAGGCAGCATCCACGGTGGAGGGGGGGGGGGTGGGGGGTGGACAGATATTGTTTTGGGTTAGGACCCCTCTTCAGGCCGATGAAACTGACCATGAACACTTATTTGCTGTGTGCTTGAAAATGAAAAGTCCCTGAAATTATCTGCCAGCATCAAAAGCTCTTTGTGTTATGTTCAAACCGTGTGGGTTTTACCTTTAATCCATTCCTGAGACAAATTATGAAACCAGTTATGGTGGCGGCACTTAAATTCACCAGTGCTATTTTATGGGGAATTCTCTCTGATTATTTTGCAAAAGCAACTATTCCAGGGAAGATGCGTCTGAAGAAGGGTTTTGACCCGAAACGTCACGCATTCCATCTCTCCAGAGTGCCTGAGTTACTCCAGCTTTTTTGTGTCCATCTTCGGTTTAAACCAGCATCTGCAGTTCCTTCTTGCTCATTGCAGGGGAGGTTGGGAATCAGATGTTATTCATTTTTAAATCTTGACTAGCAAAGACCTTGACTGTTAAGGGCCTGTCCCACTTACGTGTCCTTGGCACGCAAATTACTCGACCTCGTGGTCGCGTTGAGGCGCGACGGTCACGCGCGACTTCATGCGTACGCACAGCCGTCTGGAGCACGTGACTTCATTTGAAGATGGACACAAAATGCTGGAGTAACTCAGCGGGACCGGCAGCATCTCTGGAGAGAAGGAATGGGTGATGTTTCGGGTCGAAACTCTTCAGTCTGAAAGAAGGGTCTTGACCCGAAACGTCACCCATTCCTTCTCTCCAGAGATGCTGCCGGTCCCGCTGAGTTACTCCAGCATTTTGTGTCTATCTTCAATTTTCTTGGCCCCGCTCTGGGAGTAGAAGTGGGGGCGGATCTGGACCGCAACGGCCGTGAGCCCCAGGCCGAGCTCAGCGATCGTTTGCCTGCTTCTGCTGCTGTTGGAGGTGAGACGTTGCGTCGCGCCAGGGTCTTGGGCCTGTCCCAAGGACACGTAAGTGGGACAGGCCCGTTACTCCCTCAGCCTGAAACCCTGCCTAAATAGAACGAGAATTCTGTTCCGAAGCTGCTTTGAATTTCCCTGCTGTTTGGGGGAACTTTGATTGTGTTTGCTTGAAATGATCTGTAAGCATTAAATGTGCTTTGTGTTACGTTTAAACTGCAGATTTTATTTTTAAGCTAGTTTTGGAACAAAATATGAAACCAGTTTTTGGGAATGAGGCAGAGCAGAGCCTTAAAGTGGTCTCGCTGCAAATCTTGTGGGAACGACATCTCTAACGTTGGCTGTTTCCAATTGAGAGAATAGTTCCAGCAGTTTTGGAAGTAAAACCTGGTGTTATCTTGCTGTTTCTGAGACTGGTTTTTAGATATGCAGTAATCAGCTATTTCATCCAATTCTTAGCCACACGCCTGTTTCTCCATGGTTCTTGTGCTCTGCCCGTGCTGGACAGCAAGCCACAAATGCTGGCTGATGGTGACAGGATTTGTTGGGAGCCAAGCAAACTGGAGTCTAGTGGGATAAAGAGAAAGCCCGCAGCTGGGAAAAGCTGCAGTGAAGCAAATATAAAATTAACTGAGAATCCTGAAACAAGCTGGTGGAGTTGCTGCCTGACAGCGCCAGAGACCTGGGTTTGATCATGATTACGGGTGCTGTCTGTACAGAGTTTGTACACTCTCCCCCCCCCCCCCTCACTCTCCCCCCCCTCACTCTCCCCCCTCACTCTCCCCCCCCTCACTCTCCCCCCCCTCACTCTCCCCCCCTCACTCTCCCCCCCTCACTCTCCCCCCCTCACTCTCTCCCCCCCTCACTCTCCCCCCTCACTCTCCCCCCCACCCTCACTCTCCCCCCACAATCTCCCCCCCTCACTCTCCCCCCCTCACTCTCCCCCCCTCACTCTCCCCCCCTCACTCCCCCTCTCACTCTCCCCCCTCCCTCTCTCCCACTCTCTCTCTCCCCTTTCGCTCCCCCTCTCTCCCCCTCACTCTTCCCCCTCACTCTCCCCGCCTCACTCTCCCCCCTCACTCTCCCCCCTCACTCTCTCCCTCCCTCTCTCCCCCTCACTCCCCCTCCCTCTCCCCCCCCCCCCTCACTCTCTCCCCCCTCACTCTCTCCCCCTCTCTGCCCCCCCTCTCTCTGCCCCCTCTCTCTCTGCCCCTCTCTCTCTCTCTCTCTCCCCCTTCACTCTCCCCCTTCTCTCTCTCCCCCCTTCACTCTCCCTCCTCTCTCTGTCCCTCTCTCTCCATTCTCCCCCTCACGCTTCACTCTCCCCTTCACTCTGGACGGTCCACATACAACCGATTATGGGTTCATTCAGCGAGATGCCTTTCCCCATCAAGTCAGGACGTGAGCTCATCCGCAAACAACTTTGGTGCTAGCTTTCTGATTGTAATGATGCCGATGTGTTGTGCTTCTGAAAGTAATCTGCCTGGTATCTGACACCTAGCTCATTCTGCGAAGAGGAAGCGCTGCAAATGACACTGAGTGACGTGCATGTGGCGCCCAGGAACAGATGGGGCCCCTTTTATTTTGGAGCCTCACAACTGAGGGACAAGTCATCTCCAAGAGATGCTCCCACTTCAGCACCAAAGCGGAGCTTAAAACAAGGAACGATGACGCTGAGCTGAGTAGGACAATTAATTCACCGGAACTGTAGGCCTAATTAGGCAGCAATTAGCCGCTGATGTGCTTTGGAGCTGACACCCACCACGTCAGTGCTCTCCACATTTGCACGTCAAGGCTTGGCCCAGCTTCAGAGGATCTGCTGTTCGTTTGGGGGCGTTCTGCAGGCAGCACAGTGAACCTGTAGGTGGAGACCTCACCTTGTGTTCACACCTTTGCCAAAAGCACTGAACCTTTCCGTTACACCCGCTTTACCTCCAAGGTACATTAAGTGTCACACGTGCCAATGCACAGTGAAATTCCTTGCTGACCTGCCGTCCAGAACGGTGTTGCCACACCTGAGCACAATCCACCATGAGCAAAGCGTACAGAATTAGTCCACATGGACACCGCATGCAAGAGGTAGACACAAAATGCTGGAGTAACTCAGCGGGACAGGCAGCATCTCTGGAGAGATGGAATGGGTGACATTTCGGGTCGAGACCCTTCTTCAGACTAGAGAAGGAATAGGTGACGTTTCGGGTCGGAGAAGGAATGGGTGACGTTTCGGGTCGAGACCCTTCTTCAGACTGAACTGAACTTCAGACTGACTGTAGACAAAAATGCTGAAGAAACTCAGCGGGTGAGGCAGCATCTATGGAGCGAAGGAAATAGACAACGTTTCCCCGTTAGGGTTTCGGCCCGAAACGTTGCCTATTTCCTGAGTTACCCCCCATATTCTTAAGGGTTTCGGCCCAAAACGTTGCCTATTTCCTTCACTCCATAGATGCTGCCTCACCCGCTGAGTTTCTCCAGCATTTTTGTCTACCTTCAATTTTCCAGCATCTGCAGTTCCTTAAACATTCAGACCGACTGTCGTGTTTCTGCGCTGTGTGACTGATCACCTCTGCTAGCATGTCCCAGAGTGGAACTCTGTCGAACTACGAATAGACAGTTCACCTTCTTCCGCCAAGTTCAAGAAGTCGATATTCACACCGCTGGGGTATAATGGGCCTGTCCCACTTAGACAAATTTTTTTTGGCAACTACAGGCAACTAGTTTGTCGCCACATGTTCGCCGGTGGTCGCCGTGAGTAGTCTCCTCAGTCGCGCAAAAAATCGTAGCGTCTTTCTGGTCGCCGCTAAATTTTCAACATGTTGAGAAATTTTTTGGGCGACAGTGGGTCTGACGTCAATGAGCGTAGCTTGACTTCTACTGTCTGTGCTGTCGTAGGTTGTTGCCAGGGTGACATAGGTTGTTGCCGGTTTTTCGGCGACCTGCTACGATTATGACAGTCGCCGGCAGTTGCCTGAAAAATCGCCAAGTGGGACAGACCCATTAGCTGCCTAAAGGGCCTGTCCCACTTTCACGACCCAAATCACGACCTTTTTTACTCGTGGACATTTTTCATCATGCTCGAAAAAACGCCCCGACCTACTTGATGTCACGAGTACCTACGACTAGCATCACGACCTACCTACGACCTACCTACAACTTCCTACGACCATGCTGCGAGTATGAGTCAAGGGCAACTCAGCAGAGGTTGTGAATTAGGTTGTGAAAGTGGGGCAGGCCCTTTCGAAAGACTTGGAAGAAACAGATTGAATTGCTGATAAGATTCATAGAATAACAGGGATCTGATTTGGGGAAATGCTGTTCTTGGGATGTGACACCACCACCAGTGCACAAAACAAGGTATAGTGGAGGAACTAAGTGGGTCAGGCAGCATCTGTGGCGGTAAGGGAGTGGACGAGACCCTTCGGGTCGAGACCCTTCTTCAGGCTGAGGAGGGAGAAATCTGGAAAAGAGAACAAAGTTTGCCGGAATTTTTTGTTTCCCCATGATGGAGATATTAAATACTAGAGGGCACAACGTCAAGGTGAGAGGGACAATGTTTAAAGTAGGCGTGTGGATGTACAGGGAATGGAGGAATATGGATCATGTACAGCAGATGAGATTAGTTTATTTTGACATCATGTTTGTCGCAGACTGGTGGCCGAAGGGCCTGTTCCTGTGCTGTAATGTTCTATGTATTTTGGTGATATCTTTGGGGCGGCACAGCGGTAAAGTTGCTACCTTACAGCGCCAGGGACCCAGGTTTGATCCTGACTACGGGTGCTGTCGGTAAGGAGTTTGTACGTTCTCCCTGTGACCGTATGGGTTTTCTCCAGGTGCTCCGGTTTCCTCCCACACTCCCAAGATGTACAGGTTTGTAGGTTATGTTTAAGAAGGAACTGCAGATGCTGGAAAATCGAAGGTAGACAAAAATGCTGGAGAAACTCAGTGGGTGAGGCAGCATTTATGGAGTGAAGGAAATAGGCAACGTTTCGGGTCGAGACCCTTCTTCAGACTGATGTGAGGGTGGGGGGGGGGGGGGGCAGGGGCGGGAAGAAGAAAGGAAGAGGAGGCGCCAGTGGGCTGAAGGAGAGCTGAGAACGGGAGGAGACAGCAAGGACTACCTGAAATTAGAGAAGTCAATGTTTATACCGCTGGGGTGCAAACTGCCCAATATGAGGTGCTGCTCCTCTAATTTACGGTGGGCCTCACTCTGGCCATGGAGGAGGCCCAGGACAGAAAGGTTGGATTCGGAATGGGAGGGGGAGTTGAAGTGCTGAGCCACCGGGAGATCAGGTTGGTTAATGCGGACCGAGCGGAGGTGTTGAGCGAAGCGATCGCCGAGCCTACGCTTGGTCTCACCGATGTAGAGCAGCTGACACCTAGAGCAGCGGATGCAATAGATCCTTCTTAAACAGCTTTGTAGGTTAATCGGCTTCTGTAAATTGTAACTTGTCCCCAGTGTGCAGGACAGCGTTAGTGTACGGGGGGGATAGCTGGTCAGCACGGACTCGGTGGGCCGAAGGGCCTGTTTCAACACTGTACCTTTGAAGTCTAAAGAGAGGTGGATACATGTGAGGAGGGTTTGATTGCCAGATGGGTGGAGTAGGTGATAGAGGATGCAAACGGATGTAAAATAAGGAGAGAGGAGGAGTGGAATGTAAAGCCAGAGGGAGAGATACAGGTGGAGGTGTACTGTGGGGAGGGGCTGGGTTTGTGCTAATACTTTAATAATTATTTGGAGAAACTGCCTTGTATGAAATAAGTGAATGTTAAGTAGTCAAAGCAGAATTCCTGCAGGAAAAATGATTTTGGATCAGTCCGGAAGTGTTGATGATTTTTTTCTCTCACCCACGTATGCTCCATTTCACAACTTACCAGTTGACCTTGCAACCTCATTCCTGACACCAGTGGAAGGGTTTGACGTAACACCCTTTCCCAACCAGCTGACAGTGCCTCCATCATTCCATAGTTGCGATAACCATGCCTTCATCTGCAGAAACAAGGAACTGCCGATGCTGGTTTTCCGAGAAAAGAGACAAAGCGCTGGAGTAACTCATCGGGTCAGGCAACATCCCTGGAGAATATGGAGAGATGACAGTTCGGGTCGGGACCCTTCGAACTCGTATAGTGATACAGCGTGGAAACAGGCCATTCGGTCCAACTTGCCCACACCGGCCAACATGTCCCAGTTACACTAGTCTCACCTGCCTGCGCTTGGTCCATATCCCTCCAAACCTGTCCTATCCATGTACCTGTCTAACTATTTCTTAAACGTTGGGATAGTCCCTGCCTCAATTACCTGCTCTGGCAGCTTGTTCCATACACCCACCACCCTTTGTTTTTGCTTGAGATTCCAGCATCTGCAGTCTCTTGTGTCCTCATCTCATCTTCTGTTTGGACATGTTGACGCTTACAAGACTCAATGTCAAATTCTCCAGTTGTAAATAACTTGCTTTTTACGTTTGTATCAGAACTGGCCATTTCTCAGCAAAGGCCGTTTCTCTTTTTTTTAACGCCATTATACCCCCCGTTTGACTTGGTGTCCCTCGAGATCCCCAATGTGGACTCTCAATTCCATCTAAACCATGAGTGGTAGGAACAGAATTAGGCCATTCAGCCCATCGAGTCTACTCCGCCATTCACTTTGGCTGATCTATCTTTCCCTCTCAACCCCGTTCTCCTGCCTTTGCCCCATAACCTTTGATGCCTTGCTAATCAAGAACCTGCCAATCTCCACTTTAAAAATACCCAATGACTTGGCCTTGAACCAGCCAAACGAAGTCCCTCAGATAGTAGACAAAAGTGCTGGAGAAACTCAGCGGGTGCTGTAGCATCTATGGAGCGAAGGAAATAGGCAACGTTTCGGGCCAAACCCCTTCTTCAGACTGAAGTCCCTCAGTTGATGGGGTAGTTAAGATTGCTGTGCC
Organism: Amblyraja radiata; assembly: GCF_010909765.2. Classification (NCBI taxonomy): domain Eukaryota; kingdom Metazoa; phylum Chordata; class Chondrichthyes; order Rajiformes; family Rajidae; genus Amblyraja; species Amblyraja radiata. The sequence goes on from NC_045960.1 coordinate 6,750,381, forward strand.
ATGTTTAACTCTGCCAACAGGGCAGTGTTAAACTACAGTTTAAACCAGCATCTGCAGTTCCTTCCAACACAGGGCAGTATTAGTGACTGTGCTAATAATCAAAAGCCGATTCTGAATTGCTCTCACAAAATGTTTTCCAAGTTCCAGCAGTTTTGTAAGTGAAACTGTCCCACCTTGAATCACCTTGGTCTCAATTGGTGCTGTTTCTGTGGCTGGTTTTCAGATATGCGGTAATCAGATATTTCATCCAATTTTTAGCCACACGCCTGTTCATCCGTGGTTCTTGTGCTTTGCCCATGCTGTACAGAAAGCTACAAATGGTGACAGGATTTGTTGGGAGCCAAGCAAACTGGAGTGAAAAAGTTACTTTTATATCAATCAAACAGGTTTGCTTCTTTATAAACAGACAACTCACAAACATTTGGTAGCCCAGTTCAAAACTTTACTTATTATCGGCCGATGGAAGGGAGGGAGAACAATACAAGTGACCAATACAGACAGACACTTCACTGTCCTCAGTCCACTTCCTCGAACAACAGAATTACATCGTATTATATAGTGTTTTTTTGTCACTTTAGCACATTCCACAAACATTAGTCATGGTCAGAGGTACAGGAAATAAAGGTTTCTACAGAATGCATCACATCAAAGGCATTTTGTCATATGGTGCAAGATATCTTACATATTAAAGACATTGGTCATTTGTTAATACCCCTTAGATCAATCTAGTTTCCTCTCGTCACTTCCTCCCTCACAGACATCGGACATTTGGTGCAAGGCATTTTACATATCAAAGACATCAGCCATTTGTCATTGCCCCTTAGTGAGATCAATCTAGCTTCTTCTCTGCTTCCTCTCTTGTCACTTGGCAGACAAATGTTATAGTATTCATTCTCAATACACAGCAGCCTGAGGCAAACCTAAACTTGCCTTTCTGTATTAATCTACTGGAGAAAAGCCTGATTTGAGACTAAATATAAGCTGTAAGCTTTTCTTATATTTTTAACATAATTCAGCCTTATCAGGAGTCTAGTGGGATAAAGAGAAAGCCTGCAGTTGGGAAAAGCTGCAGCGAAGCGAAAACAAAATAAAACCTAGAATCTTGAAACAAAGATCTGAACAAGGGCAGCACAGTGGCACAACTGCTAGAGCGCTGCTTTACAACACCAGAGATCCGGTTTGATCCTGACCTCGATCGAGTACTATCTGGTGTGTGGAGTTTGCATGTTCTCCCTATAACGGCGTGGGTTTTCTCAGGGTGCTCTGGTTTCCTCCCACGCTCCAAACACGTACAGGTTTGTAGGTTGACAAAAATGCTGGAGAAACTCAGCGGGTGCGGCAGCATCTATGGAGCGAAGGAAATAGGCCTATTTCCTTCGCTCCATAGATGCTACCGCACCCGCTGAGTTTCTCCAGCATTTTTGTCTACCTTCGATTTTCCAGCATCTGCAGTTCCTTCTTGAACAGGTTTGTAGGTTAATTGGCTTCAGTAAATTGCCCCCAGTGTGTAGGTCATGGAACTAGTGTACGAATGATCGCTGGTCAGCGTGGACTCGGTGGGCCGAAGGGCCTGTTTCCACGCTGTATCTTTAAACTAAACAACAGTCATGTCCCCCCCCCCATCTCTGCAGTCTGTTTAGTGAACCTTTGTCACACTCCCTCAAATGCAAACATATCCTCTCTCAGATATAGAGCCCAAAACTACACGCAAACATCATTTAACCAAGGCCCTGTCTAGTACAGTAAACCAGTGCGCAGCTGGTAGAACCACTGCCTCACAGCGCCAGAGTACCAGGTTCGATCCTGACCACGGGTGCTGTCTGTGTGGAGCTTGCATGTTCCCCCTGTAACCACGTGGGTTTCCTCTGGGTGCTCTGGCTTCCTCCCTGACCCCAAAGACATGCGGGATTGAACTTTAGACTTTAGAGATACAGCGCGGAAACAGGCCGTTCTGCCCACCGAGCCCGCGCCGACCAGCGATCACCCTGCACACTAGCACTACCTTACACACTGGGGACAAGTTCCTAGGGAGAAAACCAACACTGTCACAGGGAGAATGTACGAATTCTGTACAGACAGCACCCGAGGTCAGAATGAAGCCCGGGTCTCTAGCGCTGTAAGGCAGCAACTCTACCACTGCATCACTGTGCCGTCCAAAGCTCCTATAGCGAGCAAGATGGTCCACTCGACGAAAAAGACGTAGTACGGTTATGGGCAGATTCATGGCTAATTTGCGGCCCCATTTCCGTCTCCGCACCAAAGATCCCATAGCGGAGCAAAGATACTAGTGCGGAGACGGAAGCCGGTTACGGAAACATCCTCGTAAAAATAAAAGTTCTTTGGTAAAAATCTTCTCCTCATTTTCAGAATTATATTTTATTAACACAAACTGTTCCCCCGCAACGTTGATTACACTGCGAGTCGGGTCGGGTCGGGTTACTGAAATGGATGAAAAAAAGGCCCACGTTCCACTCCGTTGCGTACTACACGTCAGCCCATTGCATTTAGAAGGAGTGGGCTATCTTGCTCCGCTACAGGATCTTTGATGCCGTCCGTTGAAGGTTAATCGTCCTCTATTAATTGCCCCTAGTGTGCAGGGAGTGCTGTGAAATTGGGATAACAAAGAACTAGTGAAACAGATAATCGATGGTCGGCGTGGACACGGTGGGCTTAAGGACTTCTCTCCACTCTGTATCTTTTCATTCAATTCCAAATCCTTACTCCAAAATAAAGGCTTAAAACCTGTTGCAATGAAGGCCAACGTGCCAATTGGCATCTCAATTGCTTGCTTCTTCTGCTTGCTTGCTATATGGATCTTTCCTTTTGCTCTACCTACTGTACTTGAGTTTGAATTGATTGTATTTATTATAGTATTATCCAATCTGACTGGATAGCATGCGAAAGAAAGCTTTTCATTGTACCTCGGTACACGTAACAGTACCGGAGGAGGCGCTGTCCTGAACGGCTGCCTGTCCTGCAGCTGTCCGTTTTTTTCCCTTCTTTTTTATTATTTTTAGTACGTTGAGTGTACAGTCAGGGGGCCTAATCTTTTTATGTGTGGGGGGTGGTGGGGGGAAGGGGGAAACTGCTTTTCGAGTCCCTACCTGGTCGGAGGGGTTGCCTTCCTCCGAGCAGCGACTTCGACCTGTCCTCGCGGCCTACCAGCGGGTCCTGGAGCGACGTTTCCCTGAGGGGACCTGGCCAGAACATCGGCTTTGGCGGCGGCGCAGAACATCGGCTTTGGCGGCGGCGCAGCGCTGGAGCGCTATTGCGGAGCGGGCGATGCCTTTCCTGTGTCGCCGCGCTGGAACTCCAGTATGCTGGGACCGCAGATGAGAACATCGTGGAGCCGCGATTCTGTGGAGCTGCCAGCTGCGGCGCTGAAGTTTACATCCCGGAGCCTGGGATCTCTCGTTGAGATCGCCAGTGTGTGGAGCTCCGTTCGGCGCGGTCTGTTGGCTTGGAAGCCGCGGTCTCCGGTGGGAAGGCGGCCGTTCCTGGCACCCCAAGCCGCTGGGGGTTCTCCCGACGCCGGAGCACCATCACCCGGCGAGAACATCGGGCGCTGTGGCGGCGACTGTGGAGGCCTCAATAGACCCGACTTTGGGTGGACATGAGGATGGGGACTGGACTTTGTGACTTCCCCCACAGTGGGAATCACTGTGGGGGGATGTTTTTGTGTTGAACTTCTTTTTGAATGCTATGTTGTATTTTTATTAGTGTGCTGCAAGGACATCAGAATTTCCCCTGAATAAGGGGATTAATAAAGTTTTAATCTAATCTAAACCCAAGCTGGGCCCTATTGTAAAACAGCATTTGCCGATCTGTCACCACTTTGTGTTTGGCGTACTGAAGTAGATAATGTCACGTTAATAATGAGAGGGATAGATCGTGTAGATGCACAGTCTCTCTTGCGCAGAATCGGTGAATCGAAGGGTCGATTGGCCTACTCCTGCACCTATTGTCTATTGACCAGAGGACATAGGTTTAAGGTGAGGGAAATAGGAATCTGAGGGGTAACCTTTTCACACAAAGGGTGGTGGGTGTATGGACCAAGCTGCCAGAGGAGGTAGTTGAGGCTGAGACTATCCCAATGTTTAAGAAACAGTTAGACAGGTACATGGACAGGTACAGGTTTGGAGGGATATAGACCAAACGCAGGCAGGTGGGACTAGTGTAGCTGGGACATTGTTGGCTGGTGTTGGCAAGATGGGCTGAAGGGCCTGTTTCCATGCTGTATGACTAATCCATGCTATTCTTGCCCAATCAGTTCTTTTATCTTAATCACCTTGAGCCTTTCCCACAGCCTCCTTCAATAAACTACCCTTTAACCCATAAAGGAATTGTGTTTAATTTGGCCTGAAGAAAATCAAACAAAAATGCAGTTATTGGAACTATGAAGAAAAAAAGCTGGAAAACTCAGCAGGTCAGGCAGCATCTGTGGAAACAGAGTCAATATTTCAAATGTTAACATTTTAAAGTGGGTGAGAAAAGATTTTAAGGAACCTGAGGGGCATTTTTTTTCACACAGAGGGTAATGGGTGTATGGAACGAGCTGCCAGAGGAGGTAGTTGAGGCTGGGACTATAACAACATTTAAAGGACACTAGGACAGGTACATGGATAGGAAAGGTTTAGAGGGAAATGGGCCAAATGCAGGCAGGTGGGACTAGTGTAGATGGGCATGTTGGTCGGCATGGGCAAGCTGGGCTGAAGGGCCTGCTTCTGTGCTATATGACTGACTCTTTTTCATTTTGTGTGATTCTTTGACATAACCAGTCGTAGCAAGTAGTCATGGATGGTCTAGAATAGATATAGTATACTCGCTTCAGGGATCTTGGCAGAAGGCTTGTGGCTTGGTTAGCTTCAGCTGATCTATAACTGGGACTGTTATTATATTGCTGGTTGATTTAAAAATTACAATGTAGCCCCCTGAAAATGAATAATTAAGTTAACTGATGTTTTTTTTTCTTTTTTTTCATTGAACCTGCTGGATATCTGCAGTTGCCAAGAGCAAGTCAAAGTAAGTTAATATTTTTATTATTTATTATCACCACAGTTAAATATCCGAAAGGCTAAATGTTTTTGCTGACAGCTTTTACTTGGGTAACTGATGGTGTGGAAAAGGAGCGAGAGGGTGTTGTGGAAGGAAATAATGACGCCTTTTATATCGCCATTAAACTGCTGTTCGTTCATGAGGTAAATAATTCCCTCAAGAGATTTTAGAATAACTTTTTTTTTAAAAAGGTAATGAAAGAGACTTGGCAAATAGAGACACAGGGAACAGCAGATACTAATATTTTTTTAGTTTGGAGGTACAGCGCGGAAACAGGCCCTTCAGCCCGCCGAGTCCGCCCCGACCTGCGATCCCCGCACATTAACACTGTCCTTCACACGCTAGAGACACTTGCCGATTTTTTTCGGCAACTGCCATATCAGTGTCGCCAAAAGATTTTGAACATTTCAAAATCCAGCGGCGACAAAAAAACTATTGCGACATTTGAAAAACACCGCACGTCAATACGTCATCACGCCGCAAATTTTTCGGTGACCTGATACATCAGTCAATGATGCCGGCAGTCGCCGAAAAAATCGCCAAGTGGGACAGGCCCTTTACATTCATATCAAGTCAAGCCAATAGACTATCTGTTTCATGAGTGTAGTGTGTGTCATGGGCATAATATGGCTTGCTCACAGTAATTAGTGTAAATGTGGCCTCAGTGGTTCAAGATATAGCCATGGCAGAAGACACAAACGTATTTTCACTTCTTCCAATGGATTTAGAGGATTTTTAGGAGACAGAATTGGTGATATACTTCACGGACCTTGTGTAGGTGCTTTTGGGCTCAGCGGCATAGAGAGCAAACTTTACTACCATCAGTAAACCATGAGTTTGTGCCAAAGATTTACTACCCTCTAAGTTATGACATTTCTCCTCACTTTAGTCCTAAAGGGCTATCCTTGACTTTGGAACTGCAGTTCCTCAGCCAAGGAAAACATTTTCTCCACATCTGCTGAAACTTTGTACCATTAATGAATGCACGTTCTGTTCTTCTCAACTCGGGATATAAACCCAAACTCACTCTCGCTCGCCATCCCAGGAACCAATCTGCTGAATCGTTGCTGCATTTTCTTGCTAGTATGTTTATTCTTTCTGAAGATAGACCCAAAATGCTAGAGTAACTCAGCGGGTTACTCCAGCGTCTCTGGATATAAGGAATAGGTGACGTTTTGGGTCGAGACCCTTCTTCAGACTGAAAGCCACGGGAAAGGGAAACGAGAGATATAGAAGATGATGAAGAGAGATAAAGAACAATGAATGAATGAATGATATGTAAAAAAAAGTAACGATGATAAAGGAAAGAGGCCATTGTTAGCTGTTTGTTTGGTGAGAATGAGAAGCTGGTGCGACTTGGCTGGTGCGAGAACCGGGTGGCTACCTGAAGTGAGAGAAATCAATATTCATACCACTGGGCTGTAAGCTGTCCAAGCGAAAAATGAGATGCCGTTCCTCCAATTTGCTTTTAGCCTCACTCTGACAATGGAGGAGGCCGAGGACAGAAAGGCCAGTGTGGGAATGGGAAGGAGAAGTAAAGTGTCTGGTAACCGGGAAATCAGGTTGGTTCAGGCGGGCTGAGCGAAGGTGTTCAACGAAACGATCGCCCAGTCTACGTTTTGTTTGATGACGAGACCAAAATCTTATAGTTCTCTAAGTTTGCTTCCACTATAGATCTATGTAATTGTAGTAAGATAGCTTCTTGTATTTAAGTTCAAGTTCAAGAGAGTTTATTGTCATGTCCCAGATAGGACAATGAAATTCTTGCTTTGCTTCAGCACAACTATTCAACTTATAGAACAGTACAATACTTTATCACTGTTACATTTTTGCATATCTTTCATTCAGTTGTTCTATATTTCTCTATATCACTATCTCTATCTCTCGTTTCCCTTTCCTCAACTCTCACTGAAGAAGGGTCTCGACCCGAAACGTCACCTTTTCCTTTTCTCCAGAGATGCTGGATGACCCGCTGAGTTACAACAGCTTTTTGTGTCTATCTTCAGTTTAAACCAACATCTGCAGTTCCTTCCTACACGCTGCCTTACAGTGCTTGCAGCACCGCAGACCCGGGTTCGATCGCGACTACGTGTGCTCTGTACGGTTTTACGTTCTCCCCGTGACCGTGGGGTTTTCTCCGAGATCTTCGGTTTCCTCAAGACGTACAATTGTTTTAGGCAAATTGGCTTGGTAAATGTAAAAATTGTCCCTTGTTTGTGTGGAATGGTGTTAATGTGCGGGGATAGCTGATCGGTGCGGACTCGGTGGGATGAAGGGTTTGTTTCCACGCTGTATCTCTGAACTGAAAGGGTTCAGAAAAGATTTACGAGGATGTTACCAGGGCTAGAGGGTGTGAGCTATAGGGAGAGGTTGAGTAGGCTGGGTCTCTATTTCATGGAGCGTAGGAGGATGAGGGGAGATCTTATAGAGGTGTACAAAGTCTGCGCTGATGCCTAATGGAGGAGCTGGCGACCTCGAGGCTCAGGAGGCAGAGCCCGCCAGGACTCGCACTGGGCTCACTCCCGTGAGGACGGCCCGGCTCGGGGCTGGAACAGTGCTTTCGTGAGGGGCTGTGACGCTCCCGTGAGGACGGCCGGCCCGAGGAAGGAACGGTGCTCCCGTCGGAGTGGCCGAGCTCGGGGAGGTACGGCGCTCCCAGCCCGAGGGAGGAGCAGCGCCCATGTTGGGGCGGCCCAGCCCGAGGGAGAAGCGGTGCCCAGTCGGGGTGGCCCAGCCCGAGGGAGGAGCGGCGCCCAGTCGGGGCGGCCCAGCCCGAGGGAGGAGCGGCGCCCAGTCGGGGCGGCCCAGCCCGAGGGAGGAGCGGCGCCCAGTCGGGGCGGCCCAGCCCGAGGGAGGAGCGGCGCCCAGTCGGGGCGGCCCAGCCCGAGGGAGGAGCGGCGCCCAGTCGGGGCGGCCTGGCGCGAGGCTGAGACGGTAACGGTACTCACGTGAGGGCGATCCGGCTCGGGGCTGGAACGGTGCTCCGGTGGCTGGGACGGTGTTCTGGCGGCGGTGGCCTGAGTCCGGGGTTCGGCCGCGGGCCAGCGGCTGCGTCAGCAGGACTGGTGGGCGGCAGCTTCGACCACCCCGGGCCGCGGTGTTTGAGCCGCGGGACAGTTGTAACATCGCCCGGGGGGTATCGCCTCAGCGCAGAGGGAGAAGAGGAGGGAAGAGACTGGAGACCTAAGACTTTTGCCTCCATCACAGTGAGGAGATGTTGGGTGGACTCACTGTGGTGGATGTTAATATGTGTTTGTTGTTGTTTTTTTATTGTATTGTATTGTATGTATGACTGCTTCAATTTCGTTCAGACTTCGGTCTGAATGACAATAAAGGCTATCTAATCTAATCTAAAAAAAATCATGAGAGGAATAGATCGGGTAGATGCACAGAGTCTTCGAGGACCAGAGGACATAGGTTCAAGGTGCAGATCAAGATTTAATAGGAATCTGAGGGGTAACTTTTTCGGTGGGTGTATGGAACAAGCTGCCAGAGGAGTGTAGTTGAGGCTGGGACTATCCCAACATTTAAGAAACAGTTAGACAGGTACATGGATGGGACAGATTTGGAGGGATATGGACCAAATGCAGGCAGGTGAGGCTAGTGTAGATGGGACATGTTGGCAAGTTGGGCCGAAACGCCTGTTTCCACACTGTATCACTCTATGAGTCCGAAGGGCCCGACCCGAACGGTGATCCTTCCATGTTCTCCAGGGATGTTGCCTGACCCGATGAGTTACTCCACCACTTTTTCACAAAGGGCCTGTTTCCACACTGTATCACTCTATGACTCATACAGTGCCCTCCATAATGTCTGGGACAAAGATCCGTCGTTTATTTATTTACCTCTGTACTCCACAATTTGAGATATGTAATAGAAAAAAATCACTTGTGGTTAAAGTGCACATTGTCAGATTTTAATTTGTATACATTTTGGTTTCACCATGTAGAAATTACAGCTGTGTTTATACATAGTCCCCCCCCATTTCAGGGCACCATAATGTTTGGGACACAGCAATGTCATGTAAATGAAAGTAGTCATGTTCAGTATTTTGTTGCATATCCTTTGCATGCAATGACTGCTTGAAGTCTGAGATTCACGGACATCACCAGTTGCTGGGTGTCTTCTCTGGTGATGCTCTTCCAGGCCTGTATTGCAGCCATCTTTAGCTTATGCTTGTTTTGGGGGCTAGTCCCCTTCAGATTTCTCTTCAGCATCTAAAAGGAATGCTCAATTGGGTTCAGATCGGGTGATTGACTTGGCCACTCAAGAATTGACCATTTTTTAGCTTTGAAAAACTCCTTTGTTGCTTTAGCAGTATGTTTGGGATCATTGTCTTGCTGTAGAATGAACCGCCGGCCAATGAGTTTTGAGGCATTTGTTTTAGGGAATTCAGAATTCATTATGCTACTACTATCAGCAGTTGTATCATCATTGAAGATAAGTGAGCCAGTACCTTCAGCAGCCATAACAGCTGTGGGGGTCTTCCTTGGCCTGCCAGTCCCTTTGCGATTAGTAAGCTCACCAGTGTTCTCTTTCTTCTTGATGATGTTCCAAACAGTTGATTTTGGGAAGCCTAAGGTTTGGTTGATGTCTCTAACAGTTTGATTCTTGTCTCTCAGTCTCAAGGGCCTGTCCCACTTTCACGACTTAATTCACAACCTTTTTTACTGGTGGACATTTTTCATCAGGCTAGAAAAAATGCCCCGACCTACTTGATGCCACGAGTACCTACGACTAGCATCATGGCCTGCTACGACCTACCTAGGACCTCCTACGACCCCGTGACGACCATGCTGCGAGTATGAGTCAAGGGCAAACTCGACAGAGGTCGTAAATTAGGTCGTGAAAATGGGACAGGCCCTTCATAACGGCTTCTTTGACTTTCATTGGCACAACTTTGGTCCTCATGTTGATAAACAGCAATAAAAGTTTCCAAAGGTGATGGAAAGATTGGAGGAAAGACTAGGTGCTGAGAGCTCTCTTATACCTGCATTAAGGAGGCATTTAAACACACCTGAGCAATTACAAACACCTGTGAAGCCATGTGTCCCATCATGGTGCCCTGAAATGGGGGGACTATGTATAAACACAGCTGTAATTTCTACATGGTGAAACCAAAATGTATAAAAATGGCCTTTAATAAAATCTGACAATGTGCACTTTAACCACATGTGATTTTTTCTATTACAAATCTCAAATTGTGGAGTACAGAGGCAAATAAATAAATGATGGGTCTTTGTCCCAAACATTATGGAGGGCACTGCATGTATGTGTGTGTATAAATGTATATGTGGGCATGTATGTACACATACATATATACATACTTATCTGCATATATACGCATATGCACATACATATACATATGTGTGTGCATGTGTGTATATATATATATGTATATGTGCGTGTGCGTGTGTATATATATATATATATATATACACACACACACACACACACACACATACACACACACACACACACACACACACACACACACACACACACACACACACACACACACACACACACACACACACACACACAATATGCTAAAAGTGTGAAACCTTGCAAAGAGGTTTTAATTTCAGATGCTTTGTGTGAGATTCTAATCTCGACTAGACTTCACACATGTGTCACGCCGACTGCAACTAATTCCAGGAGCTGGCCTGTGTTGTTTTCACGCCTTGTGGGACTAAGTATTTAGAGCTGCTTTTCTTGAGAACTGCTGTGTAATTGAGATTGCAGAAACCCCCAACCAACCAGTTGAACGTTGAGCCATTGAAATACTTTCACTGGCAAAGAGCCATGGCTTCTTGGAAATTGTACAATCATTACTGAAGCATTGGTTGATGAGCCCCACCTTATGGCTGAATTCTCACACCAAGTCAGCAATTCTCATTTGGATAATAGGAACCATTAGCTGTAATGGACTGCAATAACCCTTTGATTCCGACTTCACCCTGCGGCTGATGTGAAACTTCACCGCCCAAACCTCTCGGCTGACGTTCACTAGACGCTAGGGAGAATTCATTTTCAGGCACTGTTTTCACATGATTACCCCATGGGCCTGCATCTTACTCCAGTCTTCCATTCCAGGCAGGGTAGCCTCCTGTCACTCCACATGTGTGCTGCATATAGAGCATAGAGCAGTGCCTCAATGTTGGTGCCAAACTTGATCCCACCTGCCGGCACGTCACCCTTATCCCTGTATTCCCTACACGTCCATGTGCCTCGCTTACAGTCTCAAACTGCACTATCATAACCTGCCTCCACCACCACCCCCGGCAGCACATTCCAGGCATCCACCACTCTGTAAGAGCACCTCCCCTGCACATCTCTCTCAACAACTGTCTTGGTCACTGGGCGGCACAGTGGTGCAGCTGGTAGTGCCGCTGCCTCACGGCACCAGAAACCCTGGTTCGATCCTGACCTCGGATGCTGTCTGCGTGTGGGAGTTTGTACGTTCTCCCTGTGATCGCGTGAGTTTCCTCCCACATCCCAAGGACGTGTGGGTTTGTAGGTTAATTGGCTTCTGTAAATTGCCTTGTAATATGTAGGGAGTGGGCTAACACACAGAGCTAGTGTGCGGGGTGATCGCTGGTCGGCGCGGACTTGGTGGGCCGACCTGCGATTCCGCGCTGTATCTCTAAACTCAACACTAGTTCCTGGCAACACAAGAACTGACTGAATGCTGGTTCTCCGCAGGTCCATCCTGGTGCAGATGGTGAGTGCTGCCGGAACCGGGTACTGCTTCAATGTTAAGAGGAGTCGTCTGCGGGACAAGCTGGTGCTAAGGAAACATGATCCCGAAGGTAAACGTGACACGTGGCTGAAGGAAACGTTGGGCCAGTTCCTGCCTTCACTAAACAGCTCGTGCAAGCCACATATTCCTTATTATGTGTAAGGGGAGCGTACATCCGTGGTGAAGATGAACCCGTCAGAGCTAGGCAATTGTAAACCGTCAACGGGGGGGACGCTACCTGAGATTTCACACGTGTGAGTCTCTCCACAGATGCTGAGTGTTTCCAGCTGAAGGCAGACACAAAAAGCTGGAGTAACTCAGCGGAACAGGCAGCATCTCTGGAGAGAAGGAATGTGTGACGTTTTGGGTCGAGACCCTTCTTCGGACTGTTTCCAGCTCTTTGTTTTTAGTTCAGACATCCAGCATCTGCAGTTTTAGATATTTCAGCCCCTTCCGGCTCGTGTGTGATAATTTAGACGCTAAAGATACAGTGTGGAATCTCTGGACGATGTTATTAGGCAACGGTTTGGTTTTGCAACCTTCTTCAGCCCGCATTCAATGGTTCCATGCATTTAGTGTCTGCAGACTTCACGTTAGAGATACAGCGTGGAAACAGGCCCATCAGCCCACCGAGTCCGCACCGACCAGCGATCCTCACACATTCACCCTTTCCTACCCACAATTTACAATTTTTAATCAAAGCCTATTTGTCTACAAACCTGTACGCCTTTGGAGTGTGGGAGGAACCCGGAGCACCCAGAGAAAACCCACGTGGTCACGGGGAGAACGTACAAACTCCGTATAGAGAGCACCTATAGTCAGGTTTGAACCTGGGTCTCTGGTGCTGTGAGGCAGCAACTCTACCGCTGCACCACCACTCTGCCCTTTAAGCGATTCCCAAATTAGCCTGAATGCAGACTGTTTCACATGTCCCACAACAGGGCAGGTGTAGCTGGGTCTCTGTGAGTGCCCATGGCTACGCACTGGCTTGATAACAACATCCGCGCTAACAAAAAAAGCTCAAAAGGCCAAACTGTTAATATTGCAATTATGTGAGCTTCTAATCGTCCAAGGATGTACCCATTCATGAGAACAATTGGCCGTGAGTTGTGACAGAGCAATGTCTTCCTGGGTGCTGATTTTGGGTGTGCTTTCTTTCATTGAAGAGGTAGCTTGTGCCCACTTGCGTCATTGTTAAACCTATTAAATGGTAGGTGCGGTTCCAAGAAAACGCCTGGGAATCATGGCTGAGAAAACGCGACCTCTGCTCAATACTGTCTCAGTTGTAAAATAAAGTCTCGCTTGTTGAAAAGCGAAAGGCCAAAGAGATGACTGGTTTTGCTAGTTGTCATGTTATTGAAAACCTAAAGCTGCAGCACAATGCCAAGCAGCGGTTCGGAACAGCTATGTTTTCAATTGCTTGCCAATGGTATAATATTTCACAGCAAAAGTTGCCAGTCTGCAGTTTGATTTATATGCTCATAAGTGATAGGAACAGAATTAGGCCATTCAGCCCATCGTCTGCTACCCCATTCAATCATGGCTGATCTATCTTTCCCTCTCAACCCCATTCTCCCCATAACCTCTGACACCCATACTAATCAAACATTCAGCATTGCAGAGAGCTGGGGATGTAGCCCAGTCTATCACACAGACCAGACTCCCCACTACTGACTCCATCTATACTTCACTGCTTCGGAAAAGCAGCCAACATAATCAAAGGCTTGTCCCACCCCGATCATTCCTTCTTCTCCCTGCTACTGTCCATCAGAAGGTACAGAAGAACCACCAGACTCAAGAACAGCTTCTTCCCCTCTGTTATCAGGCTTCTGAACGGTCCTTCCATCAGCTAGGGCACTGTCCGATTCACCTCTACCCCATTGCAGACATTGGACTTTGTCTGTGGAACTGATGCGCTACAATGCTGAGAACTATATTCTGCACTCTGTATCTTCCCCTTTGCTCTACCTATTATACTTGAGTCTGACTTGATTGTATCTATGTATGGCGTATTGGATAGCATATAAGTGTATAGGTTTAAATTTAGGCGCAAAGTGCTGGAGTAATTCAGCGGGTCAGGCAGCATCTCTGGGGAAAGGGGATGGGTGACGTTTTGTTTTGAGTCGGGACCCTTCATTGGACGTTAGTCTTCAGTTATCTTCGGTATAAACCAGCATCTGCAGTTCCTTTCTACAAATAGATTTATATTTATAATCTGTATAGATATAGAAGCAGGCCACTTGGCCCAACACATCCATGCTGACCCATTTGGTTTGTGCATACTTGCCTCCACATTTGTGAAAATAAATGCCTTTTGATAAGACCTTGAATAGTCACTGTTGGTGAACATTATTTGATTCTTTGATCAGATTGCATTGATGGAGACGTTACTGGAACCGTAGATAAACGCAAAATGCTGGAGTAACTCAGTGGGACAGGCAGCATCTCTGAATGGGTGATGTTTCGGGTCTGAAGAAGGGTTTCAACCCGAAACATCACCCATTCCTTCTCTCCAGAGATGCTGCCTGTCCCACTGAGTTACTCCAGCATTTTGTGTCTAGAGAGTCATAGAGTGATACAGTGTGGAAACAGGCCCTTCGGCCCAACTCGCCCACACCGGCCAACAATGTCACTAGTCCCACTGGCCCGCTTGGTCCATATCCCTCCAAACCTGTCCTATCCATGTACCTGTCTGTCTCTTCAACGATGGGATAGTCCCAGCCTCAACTACCTCCTCTAGCAGCTTGTTCCATACACCCACCACCCTGTGCGTGAAAAGGTTACCCCTTGGATTCCTATTACATCTTTTCCCCTTCACATTGAACATATGTCCTCTGGTCCTCGATTCCCCTACTCTGGATAAAAGATTCTGTGCATCTACCCGATCTATTCCTCTCATGATTTTGTACACCTCTATAAGATCTCCCATCATCCTCCTACGCTCCAATCTTGGGCATCTCTGGAGAACATGGATAGCTGACATCTCAGGTGGGGACACTTCTTCAGACCTAAAATTACAACTATCCATTTTCTCCGAAGTTGCTGCCTGACCCGCTAGCACATTGTCCACCCGGAGCGGGGTCCCTCACCGGGGATTCCTGGAGTGGAGCTCCGACCGCCGGCCCTGCGGTCTGCGGTGCTTCTGGCGGGGACTTGTGGCCTGTGGCCTACACCAACTCGAAGCCGCGGTCTCTGATGGGGAAGCACCGATTCAGGACTTACCTGGACTTACCTTGCCTGCACATCTGGCCGCCCGCAGCGGCGACTGCAGAGGGTTGAGGTCCCGACCACGGGGGAAAATGGAGGAGGACTGGCCAAATGTTGTGCCTTCCACCACAGTGATGAATGGTGGATGTTTGTGTTAATTTTTTATTGTACCGTTGCTGGCAAATTTATTTCACTGCACTTTATGTGCAATGTGATGAATAAAACTTGACTTGACTTCTTTTGTAAACCATCATCGGCAGTTCTTTGTTTCTCTTAAAAAAAGTCTCCTCCAGCTGTTAAATGGACCACAATGGATTAGGGGATGTATCTACAGGCAAATTAATTTCCTTGGAGATTTCCATGCTGGAACTTATTGTGCTTCAGATCAGAAATCCTCACACGTTAATCTTGATTGTTGTTCAGGTTTAGGTTTATTATTGTCACGTGTACCAAGGTACCGTTAAAAACGTTGTTTCAATCAGATCAGATGATACCATACATAGATACAATTAAGCCAAACTCAAGTACAAAAGGTAGAGCAAAGGGGAAGATACAGAGTGCATAATATAGTTCTCAGCATTGTAGCGCATCAGTTCCAGAGACAACGTCTAATGTCCACAATGGGGTAGAGGTGAATCGGACAGTACCCTAGCTTATGGAAGGAGCATTCAGAAGCCTGATAACAGAGGGGACGAAGCTGTTCCTGAGTCTGGTGGCGTGCACTTTCAAGCTTCTGTACCTTCTGCCAGATGGGAGCAAGAAGGAAAAGGAAGGCCGGGGTGGGACAAGCCTTTGATCATGTTGGCTGCTTTTCCGCTGGGCAAATGGATAATACCTGGTGCTTCCTCCCCATTGACCTGACCTTTAGAAACCCTGGTGCCCGCCATCACTTGCACCATCCACACCCACTCTCACTGACCTTCAGTGTGACTCTTGTTTAAGTGATGGCTTGATATTTTAAATTCCTATTATTGTTTTCAAATGCCTCCGTTATCTTGCTTCCCTGCCTCGAATTTCCTCAATCCCGATACCTTGGAGACAGTCACAGTGGCACAGCGGTAGAGATGCTGCCACTGATTCGATCCTGTCTATGGGTGCTGTCTGTGTTTGCATGTTTTCCCTGTGACCAAGTGGGTTTTCTCTGGGCACTCCGGTTTCCCCCCCACACTCCAAAGACGTACAGGTTTGTAGGCTTCTGCCATTGTCCCTGGTGCCTAGGATAGAACTGGTGTACGGGTGATCATTGGTTGGTGCGGACTCAGTGGGTCGGAGGGTCTGTTTCTATTCTGCATCTCTAAAGTCTAAATATTTCCCCGATGTTGTGAGATCTCCCTGGGCAAGCGTTGCTGTGTTACAGTTGCTATATCAAGGATAGATTGTCATTTTCTTACTCACAATTGCTTATTTCTCATCGTTTCATGGTAATCTATTTTTCTTACAGTGAACAAGCATGTCCTTTTCTTTGAAAAGAAGAAAATCAGGTCAATCTGATGCAGGACTCTTGGGTTCGAGCAAGGATTGTTGGCATCGGAGCAGGAGTTTGGAATGACCACAAGGTATACCTTTGGCAAGGCACACATGGTGAAGGGACATTGCAGAGGATGACAATAAAACAAGAGGAGACTCGCTCTGTGAACACTTTTATTTACAAGTTGTTAGTTATCCTTAACAATGTACCATAAAGACCTTTGGAGTGTTTGGAGTGTTGAGTGTCTCGATTCTTCGTCTCGTCGTGAAGCGGGCAGCTTTGCCTAAAATAGTTCTGGTGGGAGCTGTGGTCTGCTGGGGTAGCTGGCTTGTGTCCCTTGTGCCTGAGTGCTGATGGTGGCAATGGCACACGCTCTTCTGCTCATCTCCTCCAGGTCCAGACAAGAATAGTTAGCCATGTAGAACGCCAGGGCGCCCACAAAGCTGTCTCCCGCACCCTTCAAAAAGAAGACAAGAAGCTGTTCAATAGGGCGACACAGTGGACTAGACAATAGACAATAGGTGCAGGAGTAGGCCATTCGGCCCTTCGAGCCAGCACCACCATTCAATATGATCATGGCTGATCATCCACAATCAGTACCCCGTTCCTGCCTTCCCACCTTATCCCCTGACTCCGCTATTTTTGAGAGCCCTATCTAGCTCTCTCTTGAAAGTACCCAGAGAACCTGCCACAGACTCACCACTCTCTGTGAGGAAAAGTGTTTCCTCGTCTCTGTTCTAAATGGCTTACTCCTCATTCTTAAACTGTGGCCCCTGGTTCTGGACTCCCCCAACATCGGGAACATGTTTCCTGCCTCTAACGTGTCCAAACCCTTAACAATCTTATATGTTTCAATGAGATCTCCTCTCATCCTTCTAAACTCCAGAGTGTACAAGCCCAGCTGCTCCATTCTCTCAGCATATGACAGTCCCGCCATCCTGGGTATTAACCTTGTAAACCTACGCTGCACTCCCGCAATAGCAAGAATGTCCTTCCTCAAATGATGGGACCAAAACTGCACACAATACTCCAGGTGTGGTCTCACTAGGGCTCTGTACAACTGCAGAAGGATCTCTTTGCTCCTATATTTGTACAACATAGACAGTAAATTGTCGGAACCCAGAGACTGTAGATGAATGGAGGCAGTGCAGCGGTAGAGCTGCTGCCTCACAGCGCCAGAGACACGGGTTCCATCCTGACCATGGCTGCTGTCTGTACGGAGGTAAAATGTAGGTAAATTTCCCCTGGCATGCAGGGAGTGGGTGAGAAAATGCAATGATATGGAAGGGTGATCGATGGTTGGTCGACCGAAGGGCCAGTTTCCACGCCTTATCTTTAAAATCTGGAAAAAAGGGGTGATGTCTGGAAATAACGTGGAGAGATTGACAGTCTTGCAGCTCACAATATAGGACAAAAAAAAACCCTAACCAACTAAATGAATTGCCATTAGGTCTCTAATACATTTAGTTTAGTTTAGAGATACAACCAGCAATCCCCGTACACGAACACCATCCTACACACCAGAGACAATTTACAATTTACAGAAGCCAATTAACCTTGAAACCTGCGCTTCTTTGTGATGTTGGAGGAAACCGGAGCACCCGGAGGAAACCCACGTGGTCACAGGGAGAATGTGCATACCACACACGGACAGCATCCGAGGTCAGGGTGGAACCCCGGGTCTCTGGTGCTGTGAGGCAGCAACTCTACCAGCTGCTCCACCGTGCCACTGTTGTTCTCCAGCAGCCTGTCTCTGTGTTTTAAAACATATTTGACATCTAATTTTTGGGTTCTCATGAAAATCATCAAACAGAACCCATTAATTCTTCCCCTTTCCATTGATGCTGTCTGACCTGCTGAATATCAGAATGCTTTTTAATCAAGCAAAAAGCTCACCCAAATAACCCAGCAAATAAGTCAGCATCTATGAAGAGAAATAGGCAGATAACGTGTTGAGTTGAAATGTCAACCCATTCCCTCCACAGATGCTGCCTGAACCGCTGAGTTCCTCCAGCACTTTTCTTTAGCTCAAGATTCTAGCATCTGCATTCTCTTGTGTATCTAGGGTTTTGTTGATTCCAGGTTTCCAACATCTGCAGTATTTTATTTTCAAACCACTGATTTTGGTAGCTGGCGACTGACTCCATTAAACCTGTTTAACAGGGTGAGCGCCACTTTCCTGCACTGACATTTAGAGTATTGTGTTTAGTTCTGGGCACCATATTATAGGAAAGATGTTGTCAAGCTGGAAAAGGTACAGAGAAGATTTACGAGGATGTTGCCAGGACTTGGGGGTTAAAGGATTCAAGGGCTCGAAGAATGTGTAGGAAGAAACTGCAGATGCTGGTTTACATCTCCTCCCTGCGTTTGGTCCATAACCCACCAAACCTGTCCTATCCATGTACCTGTTTAACTGTTTCTTAAACATTGGCATTGTCCCAGCCTCAACTACCTCCTCTGGCAGCTTGTTCCATACACCCACCACCCTTTGTGTGAAAAAGTTACCCCTCGGATTCCTATTAAATCTTTTCCCCTTCACCTTGAACCTATGTCCCCTGGTCCTCGATTCCCCTACTCTGGGCAAGAGACTCTGCATCTATCCGATCTATTCCTCTCATGATTTTGTACACCTCTATAAGATCACCCCTCATCCTCCTGCGCTCCATGGAATAGAGACCCAGCCTACTCAACCTCTCCCTGTAGCTCGCACCCTCTAGTCCTGGCAACATCCTCATAAATCTTTTCTGAATCCTTTCAAGCTTGACAATACCTTTCCTATAACATGGTGCCCAGAACTGAACACAATATTCTAATTGTGGCCTCACCAATATCTTATACAACTACAACATGACCTCCCAACTTCTATCCTCAATACTCTGACTTATGAAGGCCAAAGTGCCAAAAGCCTTTTTGACCACCTTATCTACCTGTGACCCGACCTTCAAGGAACCATGCACCTGTACTCCTAGATCCCTCTGCTCTACAACACTACCCAGAGGCCTACCATTTACTGTGTAGGTCCTGCCCTTGTTCGACGTCCCAAAATGCAACTCCTCACACTTCTCTGTATTAAATTCCCTCAACCTTTCCCCGCCCACCTGGCCAACCGATCCAGATCCTGCTGCGATTGTTCACAACCATCTTCACTATCTGCAAAACCACTCACTTTTGTATCATCAGCAAACTTGCTAATCTTGCCCTGTATGTTCTCATCCAAATCATTGATGTAGAATGATCTACATTTTCCTTGAGCCTCATCCCCTTCGATGTCTCCTTTTCACACCTTACACTTCCTTATCTCTGCATCTCCCTCTCCCCTGACTCTCAGTCTGAAGAAGAGTCTCGACCCAAACTGTCCAGAGATGCTGCCTGTTCCGTTAAGTTACTCCAGCAGTGTATCTGGAGAAAAAGGATGGGTGACGTTTTGGGTCGGGACCCATCTTCAGGCACTGAAGAAGTGTCCTGACCTGAAACGTTACCCAACCAGTTTCTCCAGAGATGCTGCCTGACCCACTGAGTTACTCCAGCACTTGGGAGGCTACAGAGATGGGTTAAGGCAATAACTGCCCGTGTTGTTGCAATTCCAAAAAGCTGCAGGAATGTCATCCGTGGAATACGAATTCCATTCCTGTCTCCACTTAGACAAACGGAGACATTGAGCTGATACCACAGTGGTGTGGGATACTTTATTGTCACATGTGACAAGTCACAGTGAAATTCTTTGCTTGCGTACCTGAGGTATGCAAATAGTCACCACATAAAGGCCGCTGACAAAGCTACAAAGTACCCCGCGCCAGGTCCTCCCTTGTTCTCCCCCCTCACGGCAGTCCCCCCACGTCGGGTACTCTATTGATCTTCCCCCTCCCTGCTTCATGGTGGTTCCCCCTGCACCCTCATCGACGGTTGACCCGCGAGGCCCCACCTCCGCCAGTTGATAATATTCTCAATTATTTCCTTCTGACAGTAAGGGGTGGTCTGGACGTGATCCTGTTGGGTTAATGCCAGTGGCAGTCAATGAAACACGATCTACTGGGACGAGCAGGGCACAACTCAACCTCTGCCCCCTGCATATTCTGAAACACATCGACGACTCGGATACGAAAGTAGAGATATGAGAAGCACGTCTGTAAATTATAGTGGTGGTGTCGGCAGTGAGAAAGGTTGTCTTGCGCCGTAGAACAGTGGTTCTTAACCTTTTTGGCACCAGTACATGCATACGCAAACAAAGTACTGGATGTGGTATGTACCTGTAGTTAGGTTCCTAAACATGGGCTCAACAAATTGATATGTTATTTGTGTCCCCTTCATGACCCTCGGCAAAGCCCCAAACGACCCCCATAGGGGGTCACGACCTCTAGGTTAAGAACCACTGGTCACGCCAGTCTGAGGAAGGGTCTCGACCCAAAACGTCACCCATTCCTTCTCTCCAGAGATGCTGCCTGTCCCGCTGAGTTACTCCAGCTTTTTGTGTCTAGCTTCAGTTTAAACCAGCATCTGCAGTTCCTTCGTACACATGATAGAGATCATGCTGGAATGTTTGAGTGGAGCAATGGCAAATGGAATTTAATCCTGACTAAAGCGAGGTGATGTATTTCGGAAGACAAATAAACGCAGTCGCACAAAAAGCTGGAGTAACTCAGCGGGACAGGCAGCATTTCTAGAGAGAAGGAATGGGCGACGTTTTGGGTCGAGACCCTTCTTCAGACTGAGCTGGCTGGCGGAGTCACTGAGTGGGATCCGTGTGGCAATCCGACCGTTTCTAATTTGGTTCAACCGGAAACGTCACTCATCCCTTCTCTCCAGAGATGCTGTCTGTCCCGCTGAGTTAGTCCAGCATTTTGTGTCTATCTTTGGTTTAAACCAGCATCTGCAGTTCCTTCCTACACAATAAACATAGAACATACACAGTGAATTTGTAAAGCCCCCAGAGAGCGTAGATAAACAGATGGACCTTGCAGTACAAGCCCATAGATCTTGACAACTGGCATACACAGGGGATATGGTGATGTTGAAGGCAAATTGGATCAATTCATAAGTTCATATGTTCCAGGAGCAGAATTAGGCCATTCGGCCCATCGTCCACTCCGCCTTTCCATCGTGGCTGATCTATCTCTCCCTCTCAACCCCATTCTCCTGCCTTCTCCCCATAACCCGTGACATGAATCAAGAATCTACCAACCTCAGCCTTAAAAATATCCATTTAAGGCCTCCACAGCCTTCTGTTAGAAACATAGAAAGTAGGTGCGAGAGTAGACCACCAGGTCCGTCGAGCCCGCACCGCCATTCGCTCATGGCTGAACACTAAACAGACACACTTACCCACAAACAGTAGACACAAGACACAGAACACAAGACACTACCCTCCCCTTTATACCGCTATCACCCCTCTCCACCCCAAGAACCGCATGATCTCCTGGGGGAGGCAAAAAAACGGATAAAAACCCAGGTCCAATTCGGGAAAAAAATCCGGGAAATTCCTCTCCGACCCCAATCCAGGCGATCGACACTTGTCCAGGAGATCACTCAGGTCTTACTATACTAACCATACCTAGGTCCATATCCCTGCCCTCTCCCCGTAGCCCCTTATCCCCTTGGCAGCTAAAAAAACATCTATTTTAGACTTAAATATATTTAACGTTTCTGCTTCCACTGCTCCCTGGGGCAGTGAATTCCATAAATTAACCACCCTCTGGGTGAAGAAGTTCTTCCTCATCTCAGTTCCAAAAGAGCCCCTCCTTATTCTGCAACTATGTCCCCTAGTTCTAGTTTCCCCGATCATTGGGAACATCCTCGGTGCATCCACCCGATCAAGGCCCCTCACGATCTTATATGTTTCAATGAGATCGCCTCTCATTCTTCTAAACTCCAAAGAGTAGAGTTCCAGCTTACTTAACCTTTCCTCATATGTCAATCCCCTCATTGCAGGAATTAATCTTGTAAACCTTCGCTGCACTGCCTCCAGGGCTAGTACATCCTTTCTTAAGTATGGACCCCAGAACTGTACACAGTATTCCAAATGTGGTCTCACTAATACTGTGTACAGCTGCAGCAAGACCTCCGTGTTTTTATACTCAATCCCCCTAGCAATAAAGGCCAAAACTCCATTGGCCTTCCTGATTGCTTGCTGCACCTGCATACTGACTTTTAGTGATTCATGTACTAATACCCCTAGATCCCTTTGCGTTGCATTACAACGCAGCTCCTCCTCATTTAGAAAATAACTTGCCCTATCATTTTTTTTCCCAAAGTGAATGACTTCACATTTATTAGTATTAAATTTCATCTGCCAAGTTGTTGCCCACTCACCTAGCTTATCTATATCCTTTTGCAGACTCTTCCTATCCTCCTCATCCCCTACTTTTCCTCCCATTTTTGTATCGTCCGCAAATTTTGATATATTACACTTGGTTCCCTCCTCCAAATCATTTATATAAATTGTGAACAACTGGGGTCCCAGCACCGACCCTTGCGGAACCCCGCTAGTTACCGGTTGCCATCCCGAGTATGAACCATTTATCCCCGCTCTCTGCTTCCTATTTGTTAGCCAATCCTCTACCCATGCTAATATATTACCCCCAATCCCATAATTTTTTATTTTTAGCAATAGTCTCTTATGTGGCACCTTGTCAAAAGCCTTTTGGAAGTCCAAGTATACCACATCCACCGGTTCCCCTTTATCCACCCGGGTTGTTACTTCCTCAAAGAATTCGAGCAGATTCGTTAAACAGGATTTCCCCTTCACAAAACCATGCTGGTTCTGTCCGATGAAGTCATGTTTATCCAAGTGCCCCGTTAGTGTTTCTTTAATAATTGTCTCTAACATTTTACCCACCACCGATGTTAGACTAACCGGTCTATAGTTACCCGCCTTCTGTTTACTTCCTTTTTTAAATATAGGTGTTACATTGGCTATTTTCCAATCCACTGGGACCGTTCCTGCCTCCAGGGAGTTTTGGAAAATTATCACCAATGCATCCACAATCCCCACCGCTATCTCCCTCAAGACCCTTGGATGTAATCCATCAGGCCCAGGGGATTTATCCTCCTTCAGTCTCATTAATTTCCCTAATACCACCTCCTTGGTGATCTTAATAGTATTTAGCTCCTCCATTCCTACCGCCCCCTGTTTATCCAGCGTTGGAATATTTTTTGTGTCTTCTATGGTGAAGACTGATACAAAATACTCGTTTAATGCCTTTGCCATTTCCATGTTCCCCACCAACAACTCTCCAGTCTCACCCTCCAATGGACCAACGTTCACCTTAGCCACCCTTTTTCTTTTTATATAGCTATAAAAACTCTTACTATTAGTTTTTATGTTGTTCGCTAAATTCCTTTCATAGTCTATTTTCCCCGTCTTAATTAATCTCTTAGTTATTTTTTGCTGACCTTTAAATGCTTCCCAATCCTCTACCCTCCCACTATCTCTGGCTACCTTATATGCCCTTGCCTTCAGCCGAATACTATCCTTTATAGTTTTACTGAGCCATGGCTGACTGTTCTTACCCTTACCCCTTTTTTTCTTCATAGGAATAAATTTTTCTTGACGGTTATACAGTAGATCCTTAAACGTACACCACTGCTCATGTACCGTCTTATTCTTGAGTCTGCTATCCCAGTCAACTTTGATCAGCTCAGTCCTCATACCTTCATAATCCCCCTTATTTAGACTAAGCACCCTAGCCTGAGTTTCAACCTGCTCCCCTTCTATTTGAATATGGAATTCGACCATATTGTGGTCACTTGTTCCCAACGAGTCCCTAACTATGACATTTTTAATTAATCCTGCTTCATTACACAGGACCAGATCCAAGATTGCCTCCCCCCTTGTCGGTTCTGTGACATACTGTTCTAGGAACCTGTCTCTAATACATTCTATAAACTCTTCCTCTAGTCTACCCTGCCCAGTTTGGTTTGCCCAATTAATATGAAAATTGAAGTCCCCCATGATTACAGCAGTTCCCTTTTTACATGCGTCAACTATTTGCAGATTTATGTTCTGACTAACAGCGTCACAGCTATTTGGAGGTCTATAAATTACACCCACTAGTGTTTTTTTCCCCTTGTTATTCTCTATCTGTACCCAAGCTGTTTCACTATCCTGATCCCTCAACGCAATATCCTTCCTCTCTATTGCCGTTATTCCCTCCCTTATTAAAAGGGCCACCCCTCCTCCCTTTCTTTCCTGTCTATCTTTTCTAATCGTCGAGTACCCCTCTATATTCAACTCCCAGTCCTGATCCCCTTGCAGCCATGTCTCCGTAATGGCCACGATATCATAACTATATATACTTAATTGCACCGTTAATTCATTTATCTTATTTCGAATACTCCGTGCATTTAGATAAAGCACTTTCAGATGATTTTTACTACCCTTCCTTTCCGTTTTTGCCCCTTTTACATCTAGAGCTTTATCTTCACACATTCTGGATCCTCCTGTCACATTTTGATTTTCCGCTTCTCTAGCCTCCCTAGATGAGCCCTCCAATCTATCCTTCCAAAGCACTGCTGTAATATCTTCCCTGACTAGCAATGCAACACCACCACCTCTTGCCCCTCCAATTCTATCACACCTGAAGCAACGAAATCCTGGAATATTTAGTTTCCAATCACAGCCCTCCTGCAACCATGTTTCACTGATTGAATTGCACAGATTCACCATCCTCTGACTGTAAAGAAGCTCCTCCACATGTTTAGGATGTTTAGTGTGGAGATGCAATATGGAAACAGACCTTATTCCACTGGGTCAGCACCAACCATGTTATCCCACTTTCTCATCCAGAAGAGGGAGTGACCAGGGTGAGACTAAACTTTTGACAGCACGTTTTCTGCCGAAGGCTTCCGGATACGGAAAGAAAGCAAATTCCTGGGAATATTTTCAGGAGCAACTGGATATCCCATTGGTAGAATTGTGCCAGCCATCATGGAGTTTTGGAGGTTGCTGTGGCCCCTGAACCAACTGAGCCAGACTTTAACATACTTGGAATAAACAGCAAAGCACCGGAGATTGAGTAACCTAACATAGCTGCTGCAAATATGTACAAAAACCGGTTTCATGTTTTCACAGAACTATGCAAATTTGCAGCTGCAAGTCAGCTCGTTCTGCAAAAGGTGCAGCTGGTAGAGCTGCTGCCTCCTGGACCCATTGACCCGGGTTCAATCCTGCCCGGTGCTGTCTGTGTGGAGTTTGCTACACCCTCCTGTTTGTTTCCTCTCACATTCTACCAACAAGGAAGTCGACACTGATCCAATCTGTAAACTCCCTGATGTGTAGATGAGGAAGTGGATGTGAATCTCGCGGAGCGGAGAGGGAGTGGATGGGCAAGTTTTGAGATACTGCACGGAAACAGGCCCTTCGGCCCGCCGAGCCTGCGCCGACCAGCGATCCCGGCACTACCCTACACACTAGGGACAGTTTACCATTTTACCAAGCTAATTAACCTACAACCTGTACGTCTTTGGAGTGTGGGTGGAAACCGGAGCTCCCAGAGAAAACCCACGCAGTCACAGGGAAAACATACAAACTCCGTAAAGACAGCACCTGAGGATGGAACCCGGGTCTCTGGCGCTGTGAGACAATTCTACCGCTGCTCCACCATGCCGCATTTATGTGTGAATTTGTAGAGAATAAAAGGGGTTGTGGTAGAGGTGGCATAGTGTGCTTGATGGTTGGCAGAAACTCAATGGGCTGAAGGGCCTTTTTATGTTTCCTTCGGTGGTGCCTACAGCAGGAGAAGAAAAAAACTACCCTCTTACTTTGAACTGAAAACGTAGTTAGTTAGTTAGTTAGTTTAGTTTATTGTCACGTCTACCGAGGTACAGTGAAAAGCTTTTGTTAAATGCTAACCAGTCAACAGAAAGACAATCTATATATTACTAAAACGCTCATCTGGTTTGTTTGTATATATGCGTGTGCATACGTGAGTTCCCAAAATACAGCCAGAACGGTACACGATAGCGCTACAATTTTTGGCCCACCTTACTCACCATTGTCCTGTGATGTAAATGAAACAAGTTCAGATTGATAGTATATTTTACAAGTTATTGACATTTTAATCTTTACAAAACCAACTTTACAAAACCACTTTTCCACTTGCCTTGCCCGTCAGCCGCATTCGACATCACAATGACGTCACAATGGGATCCCAAATTTCATTGACTAAAAAATTGCGATTTTCTCATCCACTCCCTACACACTAGGGACAATTTACACAGGGCCAATTCAGCTACAAACCTGCACGTCTTTGGGAAGTGGAAAGAAACCGGAGCACCCGGAGGAAACCCACGTGGTCACAGGGGGAACGTGCAAACTCCACACGGACAGCACCCGAGGTCAGGATGGAACCCGGGTCTCTGGTGCTGTGAGGCAGCGACTCTACCCGCTGCGCCACCGTGCCGATCTTGTTCTCCAGCAGCCTTTATCTGTGTTTTCAAACATATTTGACATCTAACTTTGAGGTTCTAATGAAAGTCATCAAACAGAACCATTAAACCTCCAGAGATGCTGCCTGTCCCGCTGAGTTACTTCAGCGCTTTGCGTCTATCTTCAGTGTAAACCAGCATCTGTAATTCCTTCCTACACACCCATAGTAACCCAGCAGGTAGGGCAGCATCTGTGAAAGGAAATAGACAGCGGTCAGGATCAAAGCCGGGTCTCTGGCAGCAGTTCTATCAGTTGCGCCACTGTGCCTCACCAATACTGTTTTGTCCCGTTGCCAATGTTGACAAGAGATGCAATGCTGAATTGCTGCTCTGGGTTTTGTGTTACATCTTTAAAATCAGTGCCTCTGTTCAAAACTGCACTCCACGAAAAATGCCAGTCTGGACTGTGACCACAGTTGGACGTAAAAAGCTGGAGTTACTCAGCGGGTCAGGCAGCATCTCTGGAGAGAAGGAATGGGTGACGTTTCGGGTCGAGACCCTTCTTCAGACTGAGAGTCAGGGGAAAGGGAAACGAGCGAAATAGACGGTGATGTAGAGAGATATAGAACAAATGAATGAAAGATATGCAAAATGCAACAATGATACAGGAACATTGTTAGCTGTGGGCTAGGGTGAAAACAAGTTACAGACAATGAAACTCAACAAGATGACTTTGAAGCTGCTACGACTTGGGTGGGGGAGGGATGGACAGAGAGAGAATGCAGGGGTTAGTTGAAATTAGAGAAATTAATATTTATACCATTGGGCTGAAAGCTGCCTAGCGAAATATAAGATGCTGGTCCTCCAATTTGCGTTTGGCCTCACTCTGATAATGGAGGAGACCGAGGACAGAAAGGTCAGTGTGGGAATGGGAAGGAGAATTAAAGTGTTTGGCAACCGGGAGATCAGGTAGGTCCAGGCGGACTGAGTGAAGGTGTTCAGCGAAACGATCGCCCAGTCTACGTTTGGTCTCGACGATGTATAAAAGAACAACAGATACAGTAGATGAGGTTGGCAGGGATGTGAGTTAAGTCCTCAAGGGCGAAGGTGAACATCCGGAAGTGGTAGTGCATGTCGGCACAAACGATGTCGGAAAGAAGGGGATGAATATTCTGCAGCGTGACTTTAGAGAGCTCGGAAAAATGCTGAAAAGCAGGACCTCCAGGGTTGTTATCTCCGGTTTGCTTCCAGTTCCTCGTGCTGGCGAGAGCAGGAACAGGGAGATACGGGACCTGAACGTGTGGCTGAGGAACTGGTGCACGGGGCAGGGATTTAGATTCTTAGATCACTGGGATCTGTTTTGGGGTAAGGGGGAACTGTACAAAAGGGACGGATTGCATCTTAACAGGTGTGGGACCAGCATTCTGGCAGGCAGGTTTGCCACTGCTACACGGGTGGTTTTAAACTGAATAAGGGGGGTGGGGTGTCGAATGGGATAGTGGAGGATGGAGTTAAAGGGAAAGGGTTTCTTAAATGTGTGAGCGTAGAGACAGAGGGGTGTAAAATGAGGGTAGAAGCAATAGGTAGCAAGGTGAAAAGTAAAAGTGGCAGGCAGACAAAACCAGGGCAAAAATCAAAAGGGGCCACTTTTCAACATAATTGTATAAGGGGTGAGAGTGTTGTAAAAACAAGCCTGAAGGCTTTGTGTCTCAATGCAAGGAGCATTCGCAATAAGGTGGATGAGTTGAATGTGCAGATAGCTATTAATGACTATGATATAGTTGGGATCACGGAGACATGGCTCCAGGGTGACCAAGGCTGGGAGCTGAACATCCAGGGATATTCAATATTCAGGAGGGATAGAGAGAAAGGAAAAGGAGGTGGGGTAGCGTTGCTGATTAGAGAGGAGATTAACGCAATGGAAAGGAAGGACATTAGTTTGGAGGATGTGGAATCGGTATGGGTAGAGTTGCGAAACACTAAGGGGCAGAAAACGCTGGTGGGTGTTGTGTACAGGCCACCTAACAGTAGTAGTGAAGTTGGAGATGGTATCAAACAGGAAATTAGAAATGCGTGCGACAAAGGCAAAACCGTTATAATGGGTGACTTCAATCTACATATAGATTGGGTGAATCAAATTGGCAGGGGTGCTGAGGAAGAGGATTTCTTGGAATGTATGCGGGATAATTATCTAAATCAACATGTAGAGGAACCAACGAGAGAGCAGGCTATTTTAGACTGGGTATTGAGTAATGAGGAAGGGTTAGTTAGCAGTCTTGTTGTACGTGCCCCCTTGGGCAATAGTGACCATAATATGGTCGAGTTCTTCATTAGGATGGAGAGTGACATTGTTAATTCAGAAACAATGGTTCTGAACTTAAAGAAAGGTAACTTTGAGGGTATGAGACGTGAATTGGCCAAGATTGACTGGCCATTAATTCTAAAAGGGTTGACGGTGGATATGCAATGGAAGACATTTAAAGACTGCATGGATGAACTACAAAAATTGTTCATCCCAGTTTGGCAAAAGAATAAATCAGGGAAGGTAGTACATCCGTGGATAACAAGGGAAATCAGGGATAGTATCAAAGCGAAGGATGATGCGTACAAATTAGCCAGAAAAAGCAGCATACTCCGGAATGGGAGAAATTCAGAGACCCAGCAGAGGAGGACAAAGGGCTTAATTAGGAAAGGAAAAATAGATTATGAAAGAAAACTGGCAGGGAACATAAAAACTGACTGCAAACGTTTTTATAGATATGTGAAAAGAAAGAGATTAGTTAAAACAAATGTAGGTCCCTTGCAGTCAGAAACAGGTGAGTTGATCATGGGGAACAAGGATATGGCGGACCAATTGAATAACTACTTTGGTTCCGTCTTCACTAAGGAAGACATAAATAATCTGCCGGAAATAGCAGGGGTTGGAGGAATTGAGTGAAATCCAGGTTAGTCGGGAAGTGGAGTTGGGTAAATTGAATGGATTAAAGGCCGATAAATCCCCAGGGCCAGATAGGCTGCATCCCAGAGTACTTAAGGAAGTAGCTCCAGAAATAGTGGATGCATTAGTAATAATCTTTCAAAACTCTTTAGATTCTGGAGTAGTTCCTGAGGATTGGCGGGGTAGCAAACGTAACCCCACTTTTTAAGAAGGGAGGGAGAGAGAAAACGGGGAATTACAGACCAGTTAGTCTAACATCGGTAGTGGGGAAACTGCTAGTTAGTTATTAAAGATGGGATAGCAGCACATTTGGAAAGTGGTGAAATCATTGGACAAAGTCAGCATGGATTTACAAAAGGTAAATCATGTCTGTTGAATCTTATAGAATTTTTCGAGGATGTAACTAGTAGCGTGGATAGGGGAGAACCAGTGGATGTGGTGTATCTGGACTTCCAGAAGGCTTTCGACAAGGTCCCACATAACAGATTAGTATACAAACTTAAAGCACACGGCATTGGGGGTTCAGTATTGATGTGGATAGAGAACTGGTTGGCAAACAGGAAGCAAAGAGTAGGAGTAAACGGGTCCTTTTCACAATGGCGGGCAGTGATTAGTGGGGTACCGCAAGGCTCAGTGCTGGGACCCCAGCTATTTACAATATATATTAATGATCTGGATGAGGGAATTGAAGGCAATATCTCCAAGTTTGCGGATGACACTAAGCTGGGGGGCAGTGTTAGCTGTGAGGAGGATGCTAGGAGACTGCAAGGTGACTTGGATAGGCTGGGTGAGTGGGCAAATGTTTGGCAGATGCAGTATAATGTGGATAAATGTGAGGTTATCCATTTTGGTGGCAAAAACAGGAAAGCTGACTATTATCTAAATGGTGGCCGATTAGGAAAAGGGGAGATGCAGCGAGACCTGGGTGTCATGGTACACCAGTCATTGAAAGTAGGCATGCAGGTGCAGCAGGCAGTGAAGAAAGCGAATGGTATGTTAGCTTTCATAGCAAAAGGATTTGAGTATAGGAGCAGGGAGGTTCTACTGCAGTTGTACATGGTCTTGGTGAGACCACACCTGGAGTATTGCGTACAGTTTTGGTCTCCAAATCTGAGGAAGGACATTATTGCCATAGAGGGAGTGCAGAGAAGGTTCACCAGACTGATTCCTGGGATGTCAGGACTGTCTTATGAAGAAAGACTGGATAGACTTGGTTTATACTCTCTAGAATTTAGGAGATTGAGAGGGGATCTTATAGAAACTTACAAAATTCTTAAGGGGTTGGACAGGCTAGATGCAAGAAGATTGCTCCCGATGTTGGGGAAGTCCAGGACAAGGGGTCACAGCTTAAGGATAAGGGGGAAATCCTTTAAAACCGAGATGAGAAGAACTTTTTTCACACAGAGAGTGGTGAATCTCTGGAACTCCCTGCCACAGAGGGTAGTCGAGGCCAGTTCATTGGCTATATTTAAGAGGGAGTTAGATGTGGCCCTTGTGGCTAAGGGGATCAGAGGGTATGGAGAGAAGGCAGGTACGGGATACTGAGTTGGATGATCAGCCATGATCATATTGAATGGCGTTGCAGGCTCGAAGGGCCGAATGGCCTACTCCTGCACCTAATTTCTATGTTTATATGTTTCTAAGTCACCTCTCCCTGCTAGTTGTGGTCTGCCTAAGTTCATTAAACAGCAGTGCCCATTACTAGAACCCGCACATGTTGGAATGATTGGAAGAGGGAGGTTCAAACGATAACAGTGACCAACACCAAGTTACTTCTATTATAGGTAGACACAGAGTGCTGGAGTAACTCCGCGGGTCAGGCAGCATCTCTGGAGAACGTGGATAGATGGCGTTTCATGTCAGAACCTTTCTTCAGACTGGCTTATAATTTTTTTAATTTTTTAATTTTATCCTGAAAAGGATATATTTTTCATTGTTACTTCTATTGATTGAAATAAGCTACGCTCCATATTAGTTATTCATTGAAACCGTGTCAGCTTTGCCTCTTGTGTGTAGGGAGTGGATGAGAAAGTGGGATCATATAGAACTAGTGTGAACAGGTAGTCGATGCTTGACGTGGACTCGGTGGGCTGAAAGGCATGTCTCCATGCTTTATCTCCAGGCTAAACTAATCTTGCTAGAGTCCTTTGTTACATCTTGAAACTGAAGAAAGGTCCCGACCCGAAAGGTCTCCCATCTTTTTTCTCAGAGATGCTGCCTGACCTGCTGAGTCACTCCAGCACTTTGTGCCTATCTTTGGTGTAAAGCAGCATCTGCAGTTCCTCGTGTCTACATCCTGTGTCCAAGTAACACCAGGGGACAATGCTCAGCTTGGCGTTTGCATTAAACACTGGAAAAAATAATTTCGCTGCAGATCAGTTCCAGCCAGCTCTAACACCCCGAAACAATTTATCATCAAAGGTGAACGGAGTGAAACACTTAATTACGTTGTCTCGCCCTGTCCAAAAGTCAGCCGCACTCCCAATGATCCGAGTATGAAGTACTGTGTGCAGTTTGTGTCGACACTTCACCTGGACTCTGCAGTGGTTTCTGGTGTGTGTGTGTACCTGTAGTGTTATTGCTTGCGGAGTATCACTGAGTCTACCACTCTGCAGGCTGTGGTGCAAATATGTGCAAGTCAGCTTATTGTCATCTAGCCTCTCGTAAAAAAGAACCCAAACAATGCTCTTTGGCAACTTCCCATCACGGCCCGGTTATGGAATATAACCAGACATGAGGCTTCTGTTCTGCTCATAAAAAGAACAAAGTGCTGGAGCAACTCTGCGGCTCAGACATGGTCAGTGGAGGGAAGAGGCAGGCGACGTTTCACGTCGGGATCCTTCTTTGCATTTCTCTGATCAGACCTTTGCTTTGCAGTTGCACTGATTGTATGAACAGGGCCCGAGGTCAGGATCAAAGCCGGGTCTCTAGCAATGTGAGGCAGTGGCTCTACCCGCTGCGCCACCGTGCCGTCCCACTAATAGAGTGATACAGCGTGGAAATAAGCCCTTCGGCCCAACTAGCCCACACCTACCAACCACATGTTTCAAGAGGGAATCAAGTGCTAAGGGAATCAAGGGATATGGGGAAAAAGCAGGAACGGGGAACTGATTTTAGATGATCAGCCATGATCAGATTGAATGGCGGTGCTGGCTCGAGGGGCCGAATGGCCTACTCCTGCATTTATTTTTCTATGTTTCTATGTTTCTAACATGCTCCATCTACACGGGTCCCACCTGCCTGCCTTTGGCCCATATCCCACTCAACCTGCCCTTTACGTGAACATGTCCAAATGGTTCTTAAATGTTTTCATAGTACTTGCCTCAACCACCTCCTCTGGAAGCTCATGGTTCTATACACTCACCGCCCTTTGTGTGAAAAAGTTACCCCCAGGTTCCTATTCAATCTTTTCCCCTCACCTTTCCCACCCCTCGACTCCAAAACCCCGACAGTCTTGTCAGGTGAGGCAGAGGTTCACTTGCACCTCCTCCAACCTCATCTACTGTATCCGCTGTTCCAGGTGTGGACTCCTATATATCGGCGAGACCAAGCGCAGGCTCGCAATCGTTTCGCTGAACACCTCCGCTCAAGTCTGCTTAAACCTACCTGATCACCTTGTTGCTAAACACTTGCTCACATCCCCACACTGACCTTTCTGTACTGGGCCTCTTCCATTGCCAGAGTGAGGCCCAATGCAAATTGGAGGGACAGCACCTCATATTTCGTTTGGGCAGCTTACACCCCAGCGGTGTGAATATCGACTTCTCTAACTTCAAATAGCCCTTGCTTTCCCTCTCTCTCCATCCCTCCCCATCCTAGTTCTCCGACCAGTCTGACTGTCCTCCTGATTACATTTTATCTCTGTATGCTTCGTTGACACCTTCTCATCGCTAACAATGATCTATTCTACGTTCCTTGAACTTCGTCCCCTTTGATGTCTCATTTAACCTTCCTTATCTCTGTCTCCCTCTCCCCTGACTCTCAGTCTGAAGAAGGGTCTCGACCCGAAACGTCACCCATTGCTTCTATCCAGCCCTGCTGTCGGTCCCGCTGAGTTACTCCAGCATTCTGCGTCTATCTTCAGTTGCCAACAAGGCCAGATCCCCGAGACGCAATCACTGGAACAACACGTTGTCCGAAAAATAAATAAATCATCATGGTCACTCTTGCATAGAATATAGCTTTAGATCGGCCATTTTGGTTGGCATGGAAGGGTCGGGCTGAAGGTCCTGTTTCCATGCTCCGACTATAAGCCTAAGAAAACCTCAGTCTGAAGAAGGGGCTCGATCCGAAACGTCACCCATTCTTTTTCTCCAGAGATGCTGCCTGTCCTGCTGAGTTACTCCAGCATTTTGTGTCTATCTTCGATTTAAACCAGCATCTGCAGTTCCTTCCTACACTGCAAAACCTCTACTTTGTTCAACATTCCCTCCGTTTGGGAACATGCTCAGATCAGCGTCAGCAGATGACCTTGGGTCAGTGTAAGGAAATTCCATCACTACATTGCCGGAACTTGTCATAACTTTGGACTGGAACACACAAGACGAATGTGTGTAATTAGAGCTATATCTGGTGACTTACCAAGTTGCAGGAAAAAAGCAGCAACCATGGTCAGGTTAACTGCCACCAGCAGAATTTGAGCAGAAAATATCCCACAATTGAACCAAAATAAAACAATTGACAAATACCTCCATTCAACCTGAATAGTCTGTGTAGATACAAGGAACTGCAGATGCTGGTTTACAAAAGAAAAAAGATACAGAGTGCTGGGGTAACTCAGCGGGTTAGGCAGCATCTCTGGAGAATGTGGATACGTGACGTTTCAGGTTGGGACCCTTCTTCAGACAGGTTGTACGGGGGAGGGAAGGGGGGGGGGGGGAAGAAAGCTGGAAGAGAGGTGGGACCTTGGCAGGTAATAGGTGGATACAGGTGAGTGGGGGTTGATAGGCAGATGGTGGACAAAGACCAGAGATGAAAAGACAAAAGGATTGAGGGGTTGCGAATTGTGAAGCCAGAGGAAGGAATGTGGGTGGAAGTGGAGGGGAGAGGGGAGAAATACGAACCAGGCACCCGCTCTCCTGCACAAAGAGGGTGTAAATGTGTAAAAGGTTGCAGATCACTGAAATTTAAAAAATGATATACGTCCACCGCATACGTTCTGGTTGCTTACAATTGCATTCAATGAAAACTGTGGGCTTTGTGTGCTATCACTAGCTTCAAGGTTGTTTGATCTAGATACCCAGAGTAGTGATCTAAAACCAGAGGACATAGATTTAAGATGAGAGGGGAAAGATTTAATAGGAACTTGAGGAGCTTCCAGAGGGGGTTCTTGAGGCAGGGACTATCCTAAAATGTTCATGTTTAACAAAATGTTTACATGCTTCTAAGCCTTTCCCATCCATACAGGAAGTATAAGTATCAATGTAAGGACAGAGGTATAAGTGTACCTATCAAAGACAGACACAAAATGCTGGAGTAACTTAGCGGGACAGGCAGCATCTCAGGAGAGAAGGAATGGGTGACGTTTCGGGTCGAGACCCTTCTTCAGACTGAGGTTTTGCAGTGTTATCTTAGGCTTAGAGTCAGACCCGATCAAGAACCTTTTCAAACCGTTCTCGACCCGAAACGTCACCCATTCCTTCTCTCCGGAGATGCTGTCTGTCCCACTGAGTTAAGGGCCTGTCCCACTTGGGGGTCATTTGCGTGTCACACAGGAGGTGCGCGAGGATTTTGAGCATCCCAAAATCCTGGGCGCCGTGCGCTCACCGCGCGTCGCTGCCTACTTCACCACATCTCACCACTCGCATGCGCGCGTAAATTATGTCGCGTAAATGATGCGCAAATAACGGCCAAGTGGGACAGGCCCTTTACTCCAGCATTTTGTGTCTATCTTCAGTTTCAACCAACATCTGCAGTTCCTTCCGACACATATCTTTAATCGGACTTTACTGGACTTTATCCTGCACTAAACATTCTGGAGAGAAGGAATGGGTGACGTTTCGGATCGAGACCCTTCTTCAGACTGAACCTGCAGTGATGCTGCCTGTCCCGCTGAGTTAAAGACAATCGACAATAGGTGCAGGAGTAGGCCATTCAGCCCTTTGAGCCAGCACCACCATTCACTGCGATCATGGCTGATCATCCACATTCAGTACCCCGCTCCTGCCTTCTCCCCATATCCCTGACTCCGCTATCTTTAAGAGGCAGAGAATTCCTTAGATTCAGAACCCTCTGTGTGAAAAAGATTTTCTTCATCTCCGTTCTATATGGCTAACCCCAGTTACCCCAGATTTTTGTGTCCATCTTCGATTTAGACCATCTGCAGTTCCTTCCTATACATTATACCTGTCCACTTGGCAGGTACTTGAATAGGAACGATTTGGAGGGATATGGGCCAAACACAGGCTGGTGGGACTAGTGTAGATGGGGCATGTTGGTCAGTGTGGGCAAGTTGGGCCGAAGGGACTGTTTCCACGCTGTATCACACTATGACTCCAACAGAATGTATAAGACACTTGGACAGGTTGGGAAACTTGCATGGGTAAGTTTAGTTTAGTTTAGAGATACACAGGCCCATCGGCCCACTGAATCTGCACCGACCAGTAATCCCCGCACATTAAAGGGGCTGTCCCACTGTGGCGACCTAATCCGCGAGTTCTGACGAGTTTGCCCTCGACTCATGCTCGCAGCATGGTCGACACGAGGTCCTAGGAGGTCTTTGTAACTTTCCTTCATGCTCGAGAGTAGTCCCCACATACTCGAGGCCTCAGCTAGGTCGCGGCGTATTTTTCAACATGCTGAAAAATGCCCGCGAGTAAAAAAAGGTCACCATGGAATAAATCGATACTTTTTTTACTCGTAGGTTTAGTCGTAGTAGGTCATAGTAGGTTGGCATGTTAGTCGTAGGTAATCTAGGGTAGTCGAAGGTAGTCGTAGATAGTCTTCATCATAATCGAAGGTAGGTCGAAGGAGGTCGTCTTCACTCTTCACTATTCGATGTCCAATTTTCCCGAAGTTAGTCATAGCTAGTCGTAGCTGTCGAAGCTGGTCTTCAACATAGTTGAAGGAGGTCGAAGGAAGTCTTCTACATCGTTGAAGGAGGTCTTCAACATAACATTTTTTCAAACTCCCCTAAACTCTTCTAAACTCGCCAATTAGGTCGCCCAAGTGGGACAGCCCAGTAATCCCCAGACACTATCCTACACACACTAGGGACAATTTATACATTTATACCAAAGCCAATTAACCTACAAACATGTACATCTTTGGAGTGTGGGAGGAAACCGAAGATCTCGGAGAAAACCCATGGGGAGAACGTACAAACTCCGTACAGACAGCACCCGTAGCCAGGATTGAACTTGGGTCTCTGGCGCTGTAAGGCAGCAACTCTACCGCTGCGCCACCATTGCTTCGAAGGGTCTGTTTCCATGCTGTATGACTCTCATCCCAATAACATTTCCCATTTGATGCACACGGCAGGCTTTTCATTCACCAGTCGTCATGGCGCTGGGAATAAGTGTGCAAGGGTTGCATTTGACTCCCGTCCCGGAGATGCTGGGAATTATCACCCACGTCCCACGCACCGGGTGCATGACTCATTGACCCACAGAGGCTTAATCTCCCTGCCAGACCTCAGTAGATAACCAATGCATTCCTATCTGCTGAGTTGCTTCTGTTTTAAAACAGAACATTGGCCTTTTGTCTTTCTTTTCTTTAAACAAACATGCCTCGCCACAAAAAGGATCATTCATGAAGGCAAATGAGATCAAAGATTGACAATGCAGTGTC
This sequence comes from Amblyraja radiata, assembly GCF_010909765.2. Classification (NCBI taxonomy): domain Eukaryota; kingdom Metazoa; phylum Chordata; class Chondrichthyes; order Rajiformes; family Rajidae; genus Amblyraja; species Amblyraja radiata. Next base: position 6,787,941 of record NC_045960.1, read on the forward strand.
CACAGGATAAAATGCCTGTGGTCAGAAACTGTCCTCTCCTCCATATTCTATTTACTAATCTAATGTTAATCTGGATAACAATTTCAGGCATTCAAAAAAAAAAAAAAAATAATATTCATAAACCAGTCAAGCTTTGGTGCTGATTCATCAGCAAGTCAAGGAAATACATTTCAGAGGAGAATTATTTACATTTATAAAGACCCCTGTCATGGTTAAGTCATTTCTTGCACAAAAAATAACTTCTGGATGAGTGTGTACAAAAGGAACTGCAGATGCTGGTTTAAACCAGACGCAAAATGCTGGAGTGACTCAGCGGGTTAGGCAACATCTCTGGAGGTAAGGGATAGGTGACGTTTCGGGTCAAGTCCCTTCATCAGATCCGAAACGTCACCTGTTCCTTCTATCCAGCTGAGCTTTTTTAGTTTAGAGACACAATGCGGAAACAGGCCCCTCGTCCCACCAAGGCCGCACCGACCAGCGATCCCCGCACATTAACACTATCCTACACACACTAGGGACAATTTACACTTATACCAAAGCCAATTAACCTACAAACCTGCACGTCTTTGGAGTGTGGGAGAAACCGAAGATCTCGGAGAAACCCACGCAGGTCACGGGAGAACGTACAAACTCCGTACAGACAGCGCCCGTAGTCAGGATGGAACCCGGGTCTCTGGCGCTGTAAAGGGCCTGTTCCACTGTACGAGGTAATTGAAGAGCTATCCCGAGTTAAAAAAAAAATCAAACTCGTGGTAAGCACGTAGAATGTACGTAGCGGGTACGTCAGAGCTCGGGACGTCTCTTAGCGGCTCGTAATGCTAACGGCAGGCACTTCGGGAAATGCGGTAAGCTCGTGAAGACTTGTGAAGATTTTTCAACATGTTGAAAAAATGTCCACGAGAGCCCCGAGTACCTACGAGCGGGTGTTTGAAACATAGAAAAATAGGTGCAGGAGTAGGCCATTCGGCCCTTCGAGCCTGCACCGCCATTTAATATGATCATGGCTGATCATCCAACTCAGTATCCTGTACCTGCCTTCTCTCCATACCCCCTGATCCCTTTAGCCACAAGGGCCACATCTAACTCCCTCTTAAATATAGCTAATGAACTGGCCTCAACTACCTTCTGTGGCAGAGAATTCCAGAGATTCACCAGAATTATTAGTGTAAATCTCCGAGTTCAAATCAGGGGAAAACTCGGGGAGAACTCTTGAATGAACTCGTACAGTGGGACAGGCCCTTAAGTCAGCAACTCTACTGCTGCACCACTGTGCTCCTCCAGCATTTTGTGTCTATCTTCTGGGTGACAGAGGGCAGTGTGCAGGTGAGGTTTGCAGGCATCCTGTGTTGGCGATGACAATGAAAAGGGATACAGGTGATCGCTATTTAATCTGGTGTAGCTGGGGAGCGGCATGTAGGTTGGGAGAACTCTCTACTTCTCTTCAAACAGTGGCAAGGATTCACATCCTGTGGGTGTAACACATCTCATACCCCGATGCAGGGGCGAGGTGGGCTTGGAGTCGGCTGAGCTGCCTGCTTGCATCTTGTCTTTTAGAGAGAGAGAGAAAGAGAAAGAGAGAGGGACTGAGTGGAAACAGTCCCTTCGGCCCATTGAGTCCATGTCATTCACCAGCGATCACCCCATTCGCACTATCCCACACGCTGGGGACAATTTACAATTTACAGAAGATAGACACAGAAAGCTGGAGTAACTCAGCGGGTCAGGCAGCGTCTCTGGGGAAAAGGAATAGTTGACGTTTCGGGTCGAGACCCTTCTTTAGACTGTTTAGACAAGGAGCTGATTATTGACTTCAGGAGGTCCCATACTGGAGAACACGCCCCAATCTCCATTTACGGGGAAAGTGTGGAGAGAGTGTCCAGCTTTAAGTTTCTGGGCACTCACATTTCAGAAGACCTCACATGGGCCACAAACACCGCTGCGCTGGTCAAGAAGGCACAGTTCTTCCTGAGGACATTAAAAAAGACTGGTCTGCCCCAACAGCTGCTGACAACGTTCTACCGCTGCACCACAGAGAGCATACTAACGTATAGCATCTCTGTGTGGTATCTCAGCTGCACAGAGGCGGAGAGGAGAGCTCTTCAGCGCGTCGTCAACAGAGCGCAGCGGATCATCGGGATAGAGCTACCAGCCTTGGAGGGCATCTACCACACGCGGTGCCTCAGGAAGGCCCTCAGCATCCATAAGGACTCATCACACCCGTCACGGTCTGTTTCAACTACTTCCCTCCGGCATGACGTTACAAGGCCTTATACGCCCGAACCTCCAGACTCAGGAACAGTTTTATCCCAAGAGCTATAGCGGCTCTGAACTGGCCCAAATGAGTGCCCCCCCACCCACCCCCTTTGGACAGTCTCCCTCAGATGGTCACGTCAATCAATTCAGCTTGCTTATTTATGTATTGTATTTATTTACCTTTCTTGTACATCAGTGGAGCTGCACACTAAATCTCGTTGCACTGACGTGCAATGACAATAAAATATATTATTATTATTATTTACAATTTACAAAAGCCAGCACCTGCAGTTTTTGCTATTTCAGCTCTTTTAGGCTTGCATGGGACTTTAGAGATACAGCGTGGGAACAGGCCCTTCGGCCCACCGAGTCCATGCCGACCAGCGATCACCCCGTACACTAGCACTATCCTACATACTAGGGACAATTTACAATTTACAGAAGGCAATTAGCCTACAAACCTGCACGTCTTTGGAGTGTGGGAGGAAACCGGAGTACTCGGGGAAAACCCACGCGGTCACGGGGAGAACGTACAATAATAATAATAATGGATGGGATTTATATAGCGCCTTTCTAATACTCAAGGCTCTTTACATCGCATTATTCATTCACTCCTCAGTCACACTCGGTGGTGGTAAGCTACTTCTGTAGCCACAGCTGCCCTGGGGCAGACTGACGGAAGCGTGGCTGCCAATCTGCGCCTACGGCCCCTCCGACCACCACCAATCACTCACACACATTCACACACATTCACACACAGGCAAAGGTGGGTGAAGTGTCTTGCACAAGGACACAACGACAGTATGCACTCCCAGCGGGATTCGAACCGGCTACCTTCCGGTTGCCAGCCGAACACTTAGCCCATTGTGCCATCTGTCGTCTACAGACAGCACCCGTAGTCAGGATGGAACCCGGGTCTCCGGTGCTGTGAGGCAGCAACTCCACCTCTGCGTCACTGTGACGACCATTGGTCACCGTCATTCAGATTTGCGTTGTTAAGACAATGAGAAGCACATCATCTCGAGTCTGCTCTGGCATTCTGTGAAGATATGATTTCTGGCCTTGTTGCTGGCATGAAAAGGATTTTTTGTTCCTTCATGGGGTCGTAGACCTCTGGAATTCTCCACCCTGGAGTTCCAAGAGGTTGAGTCATTAAATATATTCAAGGCTAAGATGAACCGGAGCGGAAACAAGAGTTGTGTAGACCAAACAGGGAAGTAAAATGGAGGCTAAAGATTACATCAGCCATGATCTTACTAAATGGAGGAAACAAGCTTGAGGGGCCGAATGGTCCCCTTATGCTCCCATTTCCCTGAAAGTGCCGTCTGAGGCAGAGAAAGTGGTGAAGTAGGCTTCTGGCACCCTGGCCTTCAAGAAGCAGAATGGAAGTTAGGACGTGGAGGAAGGAACTACAGATGCTGGTTTAACACGAAGATAGACACAAAAAGCTGGAGAAACTCAGCAGGACAGGCAGCATCTCTAGAGAAAAGGTATGGGTGACGCTTCGGGTCGAGACCGTTCTACAGACTGAGAGTTAGGACTTTATGTTACAGTTGTACAAGACATTGGTGAGATCACACTTGGAAACAGGTCCTTCGTCCCAACATGCCCACACTGACCAGCATGCCCCATCTATACTAGTCCCACCTGCCTGAGATTGGATCATATCCCTCCAAACCTGTTCTATCCATGTACCTGTCTAACTGATTCTTAATTGTTGGGATAGTCCCAGCCTCAACTACCTCCTCTGGCAGCTTGTTCTATACACCCACCACCCTTTGTGTGAAAAGCTACCCATCAGATTCCTATTAAATCTTTCCCCCTTCACCCATGTTATCTGTTCTCGATCCACCCACTATGGGCAAGAGACTCTGTGCATCTACCCAACCTATTCCTCTTGTGATTTTATACACCTCCATAAGATGAGCCCTTATCCTCCTGCGCTCCAAGGAGTAGAGTCCCAGCCTCCTCAACCTCTCCCTATAGCAGAGGCCCTCGGGTCCTGGGAACATTCTCGTAAATCTTCTCTGTACCCTTTCCAACTTGACAACATCTTTCCTGTGACATGGTGCCCAGGCTTTATTTCTTATGTTCCTTTATAAATCTTGATTATCATACTGTCCAAAACTCCACCATAGAAAGCGTTTTATCGGGATGCATCACAGCCTGGTTTGGGAACAGCTTCATCCTAGACCGCAAGAAATTGCAAGCGAATTGTGGACGCAGTCCAGACCGTCACACAAACCAACCTCCCTTCCGTTGACTCCATTTATATCTCACGCTGCCTCGGCAAGGCCAGCAGCATAATCAAGGACGAGTCGCACCCTGGCCACTCCCTCTTCTCCCCTCTCCCATCGGGCAAGAGGTACGCAAGTGTGAAAACGCACACCTCCAGATTCAGGAACTGTTTCTTCCCAGCTGTTAGTAGGCAACTGAATCGGACTATTATTGATCGACTTTACCTTGCACTAAACATTATTCCCTTATCATGTATCTATACACTGTACGTGGCTCGATTGTAATCATGTATTGTCTTTCTGCTGACTGGATAGCACGCAACAAAAGCTTTTCACTGTACCTCGTAACCTCGGTACACGTGACATTAAATTAAACTGAACTGAATTGAACCTCAGGCTTGATGTACATCTCTCTGGGGTGATGGATTCCAGCGTTTCACAACCGTCCAAACAGAGATTAATTTGTCATTGCAGTCTTAAGTGCTGATCCTTATCCTGAAACAATGCACATGTTGGAAACTGGAGCAAAACAACAGCAGCAAACTGCTGGAGGAACCCAGTGACTCGAGCAGCATCTGCGCAGCCAAAGGAACGGTCGACATTTCGTGTCGAAAACTGATGCAGGATCGACCAAGCCCTCTGCCTCCAAGGTGAGAACCCTTCCAAGCACCCATCCTGGGTGGTGCCGCGGTAGAGTTGTTGCCTCACAGCGCCAGAGACCCGGGTTCCATCCTGACTATGAGATCTGTCTGTACGGAGTTAGTACATTCTCCCTGTGACCAAATGGGTTTTTTCCGGGTGCTTCAGTTTCCTCCTGCACTCCAAAGACGTTGTTGGTTAATTGGCTTCAGTAAAATTGTAAATTGTTCCTAGTGTGTTAGTGTTAGGATAGTGCTAGCCTTAGTGTACAGGGTGATCGCTGGTCAGCGCGGTCTTGGTGGGCCAAAGGGCCCGTTTCCATGCTGTACCCCTAAAGTAAAGTCATACAGTACAGCACAGGAACAGGCCCTTCAGCCCACAATGTCCATGTCCAACAGGATGCCAGGCTAAACGAATCTCCTCTTCCTGCAAGTAATCCATAACCTTCCATTCCCTGTGCTCATCTAAAAGGCTTCAATGCCACCATCATATCTGCCTCCACCACCTCCCTTTGAAGTAATTCCAGGCACATAGAAACATAGTAAATAGGTGCAGGAGGAGGCCATTTGGCCCTTCAAGCCAGCACCGCCATTCATTGAGATCATGGCCAATCATCCACAATCAGTAACCCGTGCCTGCCTTCTCCCCATATTCCTTGATTCCACTAGCCCCTAGAGCTCTATCTAACTCTCTTTTGAAATAATTCAGTGAATTGGCCTCTACTGCCTTCTGTGGCAGAGAATTCCACAAATTCACAACTCTCTGGGTGAAAAGTTTTTTCTCATCTCAGTTTTAAATGGTCTCCCCTTTATTCTTAGGCTGTGGCCCCTGGTTCTGGATTCCCCCATCATTGGGAACATTTTTCCTGCATCTAGCTTGTCCAGTCCTTTTATAATTTTATATGTTTCTATAAGATGCCCTCTCATCCTTCTAAATTCCAGTGAATACAAGCCAGGTCTTTCCAATCTTTCTTCATATGACAGTCCCGCCATCCCGGGGATTAACCTGGTGAACCTACACTGCACAGCCTCAATAGCAAGGATGTCCTTCCTCAAATTAGGAGCAAAACTGCACACAATACTCCAGATGTGGTCTCACCAGTACAACTGCAGGAGGACCTCTTTACTCCTATGCTCAAATCCTCTCGTTATGAAGGCCAACATGACATCAGCTTTCTCCACTGCCTGCTGTACCTGCATGCTTACTTTCAGATTACACCCTCCACCCTTAGTTTAAAAATAACCTTGGCCTGCACATTTCCTTCAAACTTTGCCCATATTACCTTAAAGCTATGCCCGCTAGCTTTGACATTTTCACCCTGGGAAAAAGATTGAGACTGCTTGCCACATCTACCTTACATTTTGTATACTCTTTTATCAGCTCTCCCCTCAACCTCTGGTGATCCAGAGAAACCAATCCAAATCTGTCTAACCTCTCCTTGTGGCTGTTGCCCTCTAATCCAGGCAGCAGTTTGGTTTAGTTTAGAGATACAGCGCGGAAACAGGCCCTTCCACGCCGACCAGCGATCCCCGCACACTAACACTATCCGACACACTAGGGACAATTTTACCAAAGCCAGTTCCCCTACAAACCTGCACGTCTTTGGAGTGTGGGAGGAAACCGGAGATCCTGGAGAAAACCCACGCAGGTCACGGGAAGAACGTACAAACTCCGTACAGACAGCACCCGTAGTCAGGATCGATCCCTGGTCTCTGGCGCTGTGAGGCAGTAACTCTACCGCTGTGCCACTGTGCTGACCCTTTCTACTAATAAAAATGTTGAAACAAGGAACTGCAGGTGGTGCGTTCCACAAAAGCTTTTCATTTATTAGAATGTTGCCTGGGTTTCAGCAACTAAGTTACAGAGAAAGGTTGAACAAGTTAGGGCTTTATTCTTTGGAGCGCAGAAGGTTAAGGGGGGACTTGATAGAGGTCTTTAAAATGATGAGAGGGATAGACAGAGTTGACGTGGATAAGCTTTTCCCACTGAGAGTAGGGAAGATTCAAACAAGGGGACAGAAGTTTAGGGGTAACATGAGGGGGAACTTCTTTACTCAGAGAGTGGTGGCTGTGAGTAGGGAAGATTCAACTGAGAGTAGGGAAGATTCAAACAAGGGGACATGACTTGAGAATTAAGGGACTGAAGTTTAGGGGTAACATGAGGGGGAACTTCTTTACGCAGAGAGTGGTAGCTGTGTGGAATGAGCTTCCAGTGAAGGTGGTGGAGGCAGGTTCGTTTTTATCATTTAAAAATAAATTGGATAGTTATATGGATGGGAAAGGAATGGAGGGTTATGGTCTGAGCGCAGGTATATGGGACTAGGGGAGACTATGTGTTCGGCACGGACTAGAGGGGTCGAGATGGCCTGTTTCCGTGCTGTAATTGTTATATGTTATATATGTGTGGAATGAGCTTCCAGTGAAGGTGGTGGATGCAGGTTCGTTTTTATCATTTAAAAATAAATTGGATAGTTATATGGACGGGAAAAGAATGGAGGGTTATGGTCTGAGCGCAGGTATATGGGACTAGGGGAGAATACGTGTTCGGCACGGACTAGAAGGGTCGAGATGGCCTGTTTCCATGCTGTAATTGTTATATGGTTATATGGTTATTGTATCGCATACACATGACAATAAACTAAGCTGAACAGGTTAAGAATCGGAAGAAAATTCCCGGCCCAAAATGTCACCTATCCATGTTCTCCAGATGTAGAGTTGCCAACTGTCCCGTATTAGCCGGGACATCCCGTATATTGGGCTAAATTGGTTTGTCCCGTACGGGACCGCCCCTGTCCCGTATTTGACCGCTACTACTCGGGTCGAGGGGACTGTCGGGTCGGAGCGCTGCATCCGGCCCCGCCTCACCCGTCCCGACGTAGTGCAGCCCATGGAGTGCAGCAGCAGCAGCAGCACCTCGCCCGTGGCCCCGTCGGTCGGCAGCCCGGCCAGCTGTCCGACTTTCGGACCTTCGCTTCATGAGTTGGACGGGGCGCCGGACTTTGCGCGCGACGTCGCTCGGCCCGGGCCAAAACTCCTCAGCCACGACCGAGTCAGTCAACAAATTGCCGTCGGGAATTTGTCTCTTATTTTGACCTTTTGTCTCTTATTTGGGAGTGAGAAAGTTGGCAACCCTATCCAGAGTTGCTCCAGCACTTTGTGTCCATTAGCATTCTGGTAAGTCTCTCCAAAGCCTGCACATCTTTCCAGTAGTGGGATGACCCAGAACTGCATGCAATGCTCCAAATGTGGTCTTGCAGAAGGTTTATAGTTTCACACTTGTATTGCATCCTCCTTCGTACTAAAGGACACAGTGAGAGAGCTCGTGATTTGGTTGCCTTGAGCGCCTGCCAGAATAAGGCTGGAATTTCTATGTCTGATGCAGATTCAGGCAGAATGACGCAGTTAAATAGGTGATCTAAATTGTTGCCTTTGGTTGTGTCGTCGCCATTAATTCCTCAATCTGTCCACACAGCACAAACTAGGTGGTAAGCTGTCTGCTGGTATTTCAAATCAACTCAAACGCTGCGAGGTGTCGGGGAGATTAGTTTTACATTAGTTTAGGGACACAGCGTGGAAACAGGCCGTTCGGCCCATCGAGTCCGCGCCGGCCACTCCCTCTTCTCCCCTCTCCAATCAGGCTCGATGTACAGAAGTGTGAAAACGCACAGCTCCAGATTCAGGGACAGTTTCTACACAGCTGTTATCAGGCGACCGAACCGTCCTCTCACCAACTAGAGAGCGGTCCTGACTTCCCATCTACCTCATTGGAGACCCTCGGACTACCTTTAATCGGACTTTACTGGACTTTATCTTGCACTAAACGTTATTCCCTTTATCCTGGATCTGTACACTGTGGACGGCTTGATTGTAATCATGTATAGTCTTTCCTCTGACTGTATAGCACGCAACAAAAAGCTTTTCACGGTACCTCAGTACATGTAACTCTAAACTAGATTGAACTAAACTAGACCAATCAGTAATTAATATTTAAGAAGAAACTGCAGATGCTGGAAAAATCAAAAGTAGACAAAAAATGCTGGAGAAACTCAGCGGGTGAGGCAGCATCTATGGAGAAAAGGAGTAGGCGACGTTTCGGGTGGAGACTTTCAGTCTGAAGAAGGATCTCGACCCGAAACGTAGCCTACTCCTTTCTCCATAGATGCTGCCTCACCCACTGAGTTTCTCCTGCAGTTTTTGTCCACCAGTAATGAACAGCAAACCTGTAAAACTGTGATAAAGGAGAAGGAGCAAGTAAGGTTTAGGTTTAGTATTGTCATGAGCACCAAGGTACACATGACAATCTTAAGATGGGCAGCATGGTGGCGCAGCGGTTCAGTTGTTGCCTCACAGCGCCAGTGACCCGGGCTCCATCCTGACTACAGGTGGTGTCTGTACGGAGTTTGTACGTTCTCCCTGTGAACGCATGGGTTTTCTCCAGCTGCTCCGGTTTCCTGCCACATCCCAAAGACGTACAAGTTTGTAGATAAATTGGCTTCGGTAAAAGGCCGCTGTTGTGTAGGATGCTAAACTGGTTGAACATAAAACTAGCGTTTGGATGATCCATGATCTAATTTAGTTGAGTTTAGTTTATTGTCACGTGTACTGAGGTACAGTGAAAAGCCCTTTAATGCGTGCTATCCAGACAGCGGAAAGACAATACATGATTTGCAGGTTTGTAGGTTAATTGGCTTCTGTAAATGTGTGTAGGATAGAATCTCTGTACAAGTGATCAGCATGGACTCGGTGGGCTGAAGGGCCTGCTTCCACACTGTATAACTAAAACTAAAACATTTAACAGGAATTTGGACAGGTGCATGGATAGGAAAGGTTGAGAGGGACATGGGCCAAACACGGGCAGGTGGGACTAGAGTAGATGGGACATCTTGGTTGGCGCAGACAAGTTGGGCCGAAGGGCCTGATTTCACGCTGTATAGTTCTGTGAGTCTGTGACTAGCTGCGGTCCCAAACCTCAGCAGAATTTGTGAGAGCCACAGAGAATTCTAGAATCAACGGATCATCGTACACAAGCTCGAACCAGCAAACTACAAGCCACCCTTGTTTTTTCTTAACTCAGTAGCTGATCTTGGGAAATGGGACAACATTCTCCCTCTTCTGCCATTGACTCCATCTACACTTCACTCTGCCTCAGAAAAGCAGCCAACATAATCAAAGACTTGTCCCATCTCAGTCAACCCTTCGTCTCTCTGTCGGGCAGAAGGTACATAAGCTTGAAAGCGCGCACTACCAGACTCATTGTTATAAAGTGAGAAGCAAAGTTTCATTAAAGTCTGTGTAGCAAGGAACTGCAGATGCTGGTTTAAATCGAAGGTAGACACAGTATGCTGGAGTAACTCAACGGGACAGGCAGTGGGGTTGCTAACTTTCTCACTCCCAAATAAGGGACAAAAGGTCAAAATAAGGGACAAATTCCCGACGGCAATTCGTTGTCCGACTCGGCCGTGGCTGGGTGAATGATGAGTTGGCCCGGGTGCTGGATTGCACCCGGACAACTGAGATGAGAAGGAGGGGTGGTGGTCAGCGGTAAGCGAAGGTCCGAAAGTCGGACAGCTGGCCGGGCTGCCGACCAACGGCGAGGCGCTGCTGCTGCTGCACTCCATGGGCTGCACTACATCGGGACGGGTGAGGCGTTCCAACCCACTCAAAACACCCAGTTTTAGACGAATGGTTAGGGAAAAATTCCAGCGCAATTTACGCTTGAACGCTTCTTTTAGTTTAGGTTAAAGATACAGCATGGAAATAAAGGCCCTTCGGCCCGCGCCAACCACACTAGTTCTACGTTATCCTATTTTCACACCCACTCCCTACAGACGGGGGGGAAATGTTACTGAGGGCCAATTAAACTACAAACCCGCACGTCTTTGGGATGTGGGAGGAATCCAGAGCATCTGCAGGAAACCCATGCGGTCACAGGGAGAACGTGCAAACTCCGCATACACACACAGATAGCACCTGATGTCAGGTTTGAACCCGGGACAATGGCGCTGTGATGCATCTGGTTCTCATTGGGCATCTGGTTCTCATTGCCCAACTACAGAACTACAAGCTACACTTCCCAAAGTCACTGGCCATGGTGGTCTGCTAATTGATTAGTGCGGATGTCAGGGGTTATGGGGAGAAGGCAGGAGAATGGGGTTGCGAGGGAAACATGGATCAGCCATGATTGAATGGCGGAGTAGACTTGATGGGCCGAATGGTTGCCGTCACAGGCATGTTATCTGGACATTAATCATGTGTTTTTGCTGCGGTTTCAGTTTAGTTTATTGGGGTGGGAGATTGCAACCTTCACGTGATCCACCCTGTTCCGACTAATGCAATCAACCCGACGTGCACAAACAAATAGATCAAATAGAACTCGTCCTTGATGATGCTGCTGGCCTTGCCGAGGCAGCGTGAGGTGTAAATTGAGTCAATGAAAGGGAGATTGGTTTGTGTGATGGTGCTGTGATTTCTTGCGGTCTTGGACGGAGATGTTCCCAAACCTAGCTGTGATGCATCTCGATAAAATGCTTTCTACGGTGCATCTTGGTCCCAGTGCACCAAGAACTAGCCACACTTGCATTGAGTAAAACAATGGGCCCACTGCAGAAATATGTGGAAGCAACCAGTTGGCTTTGATCTGACTTGAAGGAAATAATCAGTTTCATTGGCACCGTATGGAATTCCCTGAATTCCTTCATAACAAACATGTACATCATGTTCTTCCCGCGGGGGAAGTGACAGCATTTGGTTATATTAAACAATATCTGCCACTGTCATGTCACATATTTTATCCAAATGGTATTGCAAATTCCAGCCCTTTCCTCCTGCTGATGTGCAGATCAAATCGAGAGCGGAAAATATTCCGAGCCAATGGAGGCACAGTGGTAGAGTTGATGCCTCACTGCGCTAGAGACCCGGGTTCAATCCCGACTACGGGTGCTGGCTGTACGGAGTTTGTACTTTCTCCCCGAGACCACGTGGGTTTTCTCCAATTTCCTCCCACATCCCAAAGACGTGCGAGTTTGTAGGTTAATTGGCTTCGGTAATGATTGTAAATTGTATCTAGTGTGTAGGATAGTGTTAATGTGCGGGGATCGCTGGTCGGCGCGGACTCGGTGTGCAGAAGGGCTTGTTTCCGGGGTGTATCTCTAAACTAAACTAAACAAATTAGGCAATTGAGGATTGGGCTTCTAAACAATGCAACATCCATGCTCATCAGTTTCATGCCACATGATTTGGAGAGCATAGATTGATGGATTCTTGATTGGTACGAGAGTCAAAGGTTACGGGGAGAAGGCAAGAGAATGGGGTTGAGAGGAAGAGATAGATCAGCCATGATCAAATGGTGCAGTAGACTTCTCCTATGACATGGTTGAGATGATATCTCAAACCATGGGGTGTTTACCTACATCTGCATATGCTGCCTCACAGCGACAGGGACCCAGGTTCCTGACGGGTGCTGTCTGTACGGAGTTTGTACGTTCTCCCCGTGACCTGCATGTGTTTTCTCTGAGATCTTGTGTTTCCTCCCACACTCCAAATACGTACAGGTTTGTAGGTTATTTGGCTTGGTATAAATGTAAATTGTCCCTAATGTGTGTAGGATAGTGTTAGTGTGCGGGGATCGCTGGTCGGTGCGAACTTGGTGAGCTGTAGGGCCTGTTTCTGCGCTGTATCTCCAAAATAAACTAAACTAAAAAGGTCCCGACCCGAAAAGTCACCTATCCCTGTTCTCCAGAGATGCTGCCTGACCAGCTGAGTTACTCCAGCACTTTGCGTCTTTTATTTTGCAAACCAGCATCTCCAGTTTCTTGCAACTAGAACCTTTTAATTCTACCTGAGAAGGCAAATATTTACCGATTTTGCCTGTAACCAGCTAAGGGTTAGCACTCACTGTTAACCCCTGTGAAAGTTGCTCACAAAAGGAGCATGCATGTCTTGGTCTAAACATTAAGGTTCCTCAGTCAGATTGAAGAATCTCATTGAGAAATGCAGGGGAGCCCTAGGTTTAATTTAGTTTAGTTTAATTTATTGTCACGTGTACCAGGGTACAGGGGAAAGCTTTTGTTGCGTGTGAACCAGTCAGCGGAAAGACAATACATGCTTACAATAGAGCGGTTTACAGTGTACAGATACATGATAAGGGAATAACATTTAGTGCAAGGTAAAGCCAGCAAAGTTCAATCGAGGATAGTCCGAGGGTCACCAAAGAGGTAGATAGTAGTTCAGCACTGCTCTCCTGTTGGTGAAAGAAACTGTCCCTGAATCTGGAGGTGTGCATTGTCACATTTCTGCACCATTTGCCTGATAGGAGAGGGGAGAAGTGGGAGTGGCCAGGTGCGACTCGTCCTTGATTATGCTGCTGGCCGAGGTGTAGATGGAGTCAATGAAATGGAGGTTGGTTAGTGTGACGGTCTGGGCTGCGTCCACAATTCGCTGCAATTTCTTGTGATCTTGGATGCTGTTCCCAAACCAAGCTGTGATGACAATAGTGGCTTTCAATAGACAAAGGGGGACCTGGCGCAAGGGGGGGGGGGGGGGGGGGGATATGTAACTTAGTACGCGCCCTTTATGGGCGACTATTTGCATACCATGGCTATGAAAGCAAGGGCTTTGTCACATGTGGCAATATTCAAAATTCAATGATGCATCCTGACAAAATGCTTTCTATGGTGCATCTGTAGAAGCTGGTGAGAGTTGTAGGGGACATTGCCAACTTCCTAAGCCGCCTAAGGAAGTAGAGGCGTTGGTGATTTTTCTTGGTGATTGTGCTAGAGTTTCAGCCACTGCTTTTCCTTGCTGAACTGCAATGGAACTGTTCACCAGAATGTGAATACATCTGGTAGCGTACACTTTCAGCTGACTCGGCAAGTATTGCTTAGTGTATTATTTGGTCATGTACGAATGCTGAATTAGAAATCATGAAACATAATAAGGATTAAAGTATCTAAAATACTGAATAGCGAAAGGCCTGGATAGAGAGGATGTGGAGAATTTGTTTCCACTAGTGGGAGAGTCTAGGACGTGAGGGCACAGCCTCAGAATTAAAGGATGTTCCTTTAGGAAGGAGATGAGGAGGAATTTCTTTAGCCAGAGGTATTCATGAATCTCTATATCTATTCATGGCTATGAGTCTGTGGAATTCATTGTGACAGACGGCTGTGGAGGCCAAGTCAATGGATATTTTTGATGAGTACGTTCGCGATTAGTGTGGGTGTCAGGGGTTATGGGGAGAAGGCAGGAGAATGGAATTGAAAGGTAAAGATAGATCAGCCATAATTGCATGGCGGAGTAGACTTGATGAGCCCAATGGTCTAATTCTGCTTCTATAACATAAACATATGAAAATCTAGGTCAGCACAGTGGTGCAGTGGCAGAGTTGCTGCCTTACAACACCAGAGACCCAGGTTCAATCCTGACGATAGGTGCTGTCTGTACGGAGTTTGTACGTTCTCCCTGTAACCGTGTGGGTTTTCTCCGGCTGCTCAAGTTTCCTCCCACACTCCAAAGACGTGCAGGTTTGTAGGTTAATTGGCTTCTTTAAATTGACCCTAGTGTGTCGGATAGAACTAGTGTACGAGGCGATCGCTGGTTGGCACAGACTCAGTGGGCCCAAGGACCTGTTTTTGCACTGTAACTAAAAACTAAATTAAACTAGATTATTCATTTTTATTAAAATGGGCGGTTAATTCTCTTCTCGGGGGCAGAGACTACATTAAATCATCAGGACCAGACAGGGTGTTCAGTAGTAATTATCACAGCATGTCCCTAATAACTAACTCAATCCCACATGCATCAGGCTTAGCTTGTTCTGCTATTTATAGTGCAGAAACAGTGGGCAAGTGCACTGCTTATACATGCTGGCACTGCGAGCAGCATCTATATTTAATTTTCCATGTGTGCAAGACAGAAACTGCAACCTGATTTACTCTAATAACAGCGACTGCCAAGGGTTTTATTCCTTGTGGATTGAAATTCAGCACCGAGTTGTCTTGGTTAATTAGGTACACAAAAATGCTGGAGAAACTCAGCGGGTGCAGCAGCCTCTATGGAGCGAAGGAAATAGGTGACGTTTCGGGCCGAAACCCTTCTTCCCTTCTGTCTTGGTTCATTGTTGACTTATGTGTTAAGTATGAATTTGTCTTTTATAGAATTGCCACTGTGAATGTCTTCCTAAGTGCGAGAGGGATTAAAGCATAACGCCATTCTTAATTCGTGATTCGTACGGATGTCAGAGGTTATGGGGAGAAGGCAGGAGAATGGGGTTAGGTGGGAGAGATAGATCAGCCACGATTGAATGGCAGACGATGGGCTGAATGGCCTAATTCTACTCCTATTCTTTATTACCTTATAGACATTTGAAGAAGGGTCCAAAACATCATCTAACCATGTTCTTCAGGGATGCTGCCTGACCCGCTGAGTTACTCCAGCACTTTGTGTCTTTACTTCGCAAACCAGCATCTTGCAGTTCATTGTTTCTACATAACACCATTGATGTTCAGTTTCGTTTAGAGATTCAGCATGGAAACAGGCCCTTCATCCAACGTGTCCATGCCAACCATTGATCACCCGTTCATATCAGTTCCATGTTATCCCACTTTCTCATCCGCTCCCTACAATTTACAGAGGGCCGATTAACGTCTTTGGGATGTGGGTGGCGGCCGGAGCAGCCGGAGGAAACCTACGCGGGCACAGGGAGAACGTGCAAACTCCACACACAGACGGCATCTGAGGTCAGGCTCTGGCCCCGGGTGGGTGGTGGTGTGAGGCAGCGGCTCTACCCGTGCTGTCATTGAATATGGAACCCTTAAGAATTTGCTTGTCATCCTTACTCAGGTGCCATGCTAATCTTCTCTGTATCATTCCATATACAGGTGGCACAGCGGTAGAGTTGCTGCCTTATGGCGCCAGAGGCCCGGGTTCAATCCCGACTATGTGTGCTGTCTGTACGGAGTTTGTTCGTTCTCCCCGTGACCTGCGTTGGTTTTCTCCGAGATCTTCGGTTTCCTCCTATACTCCTAAGACGTGCAGGCTTGTATGTTAATTGGCTTGGTGTAAGTGTAAATTGCCCCCATAGTGTGTTGTAGGGTGGTGTTAGCGTGCGGGGATCGTTTGTTGGCACTGACCCGGTGGGCCGAAGGGCCTGGTTCCGCGCTGTATCTCTAAACTAAACAAAATTCCAATTTTAGTATAGGTGATAATAGCTTCCAAAGGGAGCACAATAAAGTTAGTTCCCGCCATTACACAGCAAACAGCAGGCAATGCCCGAAAGGTGGAATCTGACTATTGTCACTAGACAGCTACAGGCTTGATGTAGCTACAGGCTTTAGTGTATTGTAGATAAATATGACAACATTTTAATCTGATAACTGTTTCTTGTTTGTAAACTGCCAATGGCGGTCTCGATTTGTGAATACTCTGCATTTATGTTTAATTGAATAAAAGCTCCTTGTTAAGGAAAGAAAATCGGGCAGTAGCCGTACTTATGCACGGATCATTCAGAAGCCTGATAACAGAGGGGAAGAAGCTGTCCCCCTGTGGACGGTAGTAAATCTGTGATTTCCACATTTGTGTGATAATGCCAGCGATTTCACACGAGACTCACTTCCCAGCAATTGCCAGCCCAACATTATGGAAAACATAACAGGCAATTATGCTACAATTTAGTGTTTGAGTTCAGTTCTGCTGATGTGTTTCATTTGCATGGTGCTAACAAAATCCAGACTTCTGTTTGATTAAGTACCTTGGCAGACGTCTTTGAAAGGCATGGAAAAGAGTTATAATTGATTGAGGCCATATTTCTCCTCATTGTACCACTTCATTTAATTGCATGTATTCAATTCATTCAACGCAATTAAGGCAAATCTGGTTTAGGGCGGCACGGTGGCGCAGCGGTAGAGTTGCTGCCTCACTGCGCCAGGGGCCCGTTCGATCCTGTCTACGGGTGCTGTCTGTAGGGAGCTTGTACTACAAATAGGTTATCTTCCCATTCACACCCCTTTCTGCCTTCTGCAGACTGCTCGCTCCTTAACTCCTTGGTTCACTCATCTCATCCCACCCAAACCACTCCCTCCCCAGGTACCTTCCCCTGCAACCGCAGGAGATATACACTTGTCCCTGCGCCTCCTACATCACCTCCATCCAGCGACCCCAGTCCTTCCAAGTGAGACAGTGGTTCACTGCACCTCCTCTAACCTCATCTAATGCATCCCGTATTCCCCATGTGGCTTCCTGTACATTATGCAAGATCAAGCGTAAATTCAGCAACCGTTTCACCAAACACTTGTGCTCAATCAGCCAGTAGTACACTGGATCTCTCGGTTCCTAACCATTTTAACTCCTCTGCTAGTTCCCATACTGACCTTTCTGTCCTGGGACTCCTCCATTGCCAGAGTGAGGCCACACGCAAACTATATGAACAGCACCTCATATTCATACACAGAGAGTGGTGAGTCTGTGGAATTCTCTGCCTCAGAAGGTGGTGGTGGCCGGTTCTCTGGATGCTTTCAAGAGAGAGCTAGATAGGGCTCTTAAAAATAGTGGAGTCAGGGGATATGGGGAGAAGGCAGGAACAGGGTACTGATTGGGGATGATCAGCCGTGATCACATTGAATGTGTGAGTGTGTGAGTGTGAGTGTAAATTGGCTCGAAGGGCCGAATGGCTTACTCCTGCACCTATTGTCTATTGTACGTTCTCCCCGTGACCGCATGGGTGCTCCGGTTTTCTTTGGGTGCTCCGGTTTCCACCCACACTCCAAACACGTACAGGTTTCTAGGTAAAATTGTAAAAATTGTGTAGGATGGTGCTAGTGTATGGGTTGATCGCTGGCCAGCACGGACTCAGTGGAATGAATGGCCTGCACCCACACTGTATCTCTAAACTAAATGGTGTGACTACACGTTGGTTGAGATTACAACATAAACCCCAGCAACTTCAAAAAGCTTTTTCTCTTCCCCTCCTAAAGACATTGGCTCTGGGTTGGATTTACCGCCTTCACGAGTGGGGTGGGGGATCTATCTGACAAGCTGCAGTCCTTTCATCTCCATTAACCACACTCACACATACATGCACTCTCACACACACGCACATACACCCTCACTCACTCACACATATACACTCTCACACACACTCTCACATATACACGCACTCACACTCACTCTCATACTCTCACACACATACACACACGCACATACACCCTCACACGCACAAACACTCACGCGCACTCTCACACGCACTCTCACGCATACACACTCTCACACATACACGCACATGTGCACTCTCGCACACATACACACACGCATATACACTCTCACTGACACTCACGCGCACTCTCACGTATACTCTCACGCATGCACACACGCGCGATCACGTGCACCCTCACACGCACATACACTCTCACTCACACCGACTCACACATACTCTCACACGCACTCTTACCTATACACACATGCACGCACACACTCACACGCACTCTCACTTACACATTCTCACACGCACTCTCACTTACACACTCTCACACGCACTCACAGACACTCACACACACACAGACACACACACTCACACACACACACACACACACAAACACCCCCGCAGTAACGGGGAGATGGGAATTAGTCATGGAAAACCACAGTCCACAATGACTGGCAGAAAGGTCAAAGGTCTGTTGACCTTTAAGTTGAAGTTGAAGAGGAAAAGGAATCGGAGGGGTAACTTTTTCACACAAAGGGTGGTGCGTGTATGGAACAAGCTGCCAGAGGAGGTAGTTGAGGCTGGGTCTATCCTAACATTTAAGAAACAGTTAGACAGGTACATGGATAGAACAGGTTTGGAGGAAATGGACCAAATGCAGGCATGTGGGACTAGTATAGCTGGGACATTTTGGCCGGTGTGGGCAAGTTGGGCTGCAGGGCCTGTTGCCACGGCTCTATGACTCTAATTGAACATATAGATGGCATCAGTTTATTACATATCACGAGTGAGAAAATTAATATTATTGTGAAGGGCCATAAATGTTGGCACATTACAGTGCAGATGATCTAAGGACCTGGCTGGGTTCCTTCAGAATTTGTGTTGTTCTTGTCCTGACAGACTACATGGGATGGGTTAGATACACAGTTTCTGCGATTGAAAGACTTGAAACAACTTGCAAGAATAGCACAGTAAGCTTTCAGCAGGGCTTGATTGTGGAATTCTTGCCTAATAGTTCAGAGATAATTGCGGAGGCAGTGCTCATGTTATGTCATGTCGGGGGCATGCATCGAACTGGCAAAGGTGCAACTGTTTTTGGCTTTGCGGCTTTAGACTTTAGAGATACAGTGTGGAAACAAGCCCTTCGGCCTACCCAGTCCGTGCCGACCAGCCATCACCCTGTACATCAGAACTATCCTACACACACTGGGGACAACTTACAATTTTATACAGAAGCCAATTAAGCTACAAACCTGTATGTCTTTGGAGTGTTGGAGGAAACCGGAGCACCCGGAGAAAACTCACAAGGTCACAGGGAAAACGTGCAAACTCCGCACCCATAGTCAGGATTGAACCGGGGTCTCTGGCGCTGTGAGGCAGCAACTCTACCATTTTCTCACTGTGCTGCCCATGCGCTTTACCTCCCCCCTCGACTCCATTCAAGGACCCAGGCAGTCATTCCAGATGCGACAGAGGTTCACCTGCATCTCCTCCAACCTCATCTATTGCATCCGCTGCTCTAGATGTCAGCTGATCTACATCGGTGAGACCAAGCGTAGGCTTGGCGGTCGTTTCGCCGAACACCTCCGCTCGGTTCGCATTAACCAACCTGATCTCCCGGTGGCTCAGCACTTCAACTCCCCCTCCCATTCCGAATCCAACCTTTCTGTCCTGGGCCTCCTCCATGGCCAGAGTGAGCAACACCGGAAATTGGAGGAGCAGCACCTCATATTCCGCTTGGGCAGTCTGCACCCCAGCGGTATAAACATTGACTTCTCCAATTTCCGGTAGCCCTTGCTGTCTCCTCCCCTTCTCAGCTCTCCCTCAGCCCTCTGGCTCCTGCTCTTCCTTTCTCCTTTCTTCTCCCCCCCCTTGTTGAGTCTCATTGTCTGCAACTCGTTCTCACCTCGCCCACAGCTAACCTGTTTCCTTTATCATCGTAAACTGTTTTACATATCTTTCATTCATTTGTTCTATATCTCTCTACATCACCGTCTATATCTCTTGCTTACTTTTCCCCTGACTCTCAGTCTGAAGAAGGGTCTCGACCCGAAACATCACCGATTCCTTTCCTCCAGAGATGCTGCCTGGCCCACTGAGTTTACTCCAGCTTTCTTGTGTCTATCTTCACCTAAAATTCTAATCCTTTTATGTCCCTCTTTTTCAGTGGTTAAGTGTCCTTAGTAGTTGCAGAGGTGACTTGGTCTTTAAGCATCTTGCAGTGATTTACTGAAGAAGGGCAGCAGTTATGGAACTAATTCAAGGAATTGGATGATAGCAGTTTAGATCCTGATTTGGAAAAACATCACCTGATGGAAAGACAGACCATGCCATTATAAAACCTCTGGCTCTTGTCCATGGGTTCTATTTTTTGCTCAATCCAGAGAGACATGGAAATGGCATTGCAATGCATTGATATCATGGTGGGACTGTAGCATAGATAGGGTATACAGTGTCATAGATCGAGTAGATAGTGGCTTAAACATAAACTTGATATATGATGACTTTGGAAAGCAAAAGGAGGGAAACGTCGTAGATTCATAGAGTTATACAGTGTGGAAACAGGGCCTTCGGCCCAACATGCCCACACCGGCCAACAATGTCCCAGCTACACTCGTCCCACCTGTCTGCGCTTGGTCCATATCCCTCAAAACCTGCCCTAACCATGTACCTGTTTAACTGCTTCTTAAATGTTGGGATAGTCCCAGCCTCAACTACCTCCTCTGGCAGCTTGTTCCATACACCCACCACCCTTTGTGTGAAAAACAACTTTGTGTGAGAAACGTGTTCAGCTTCCTTACCTAGAGGGGTAGGAATTGTTTGAATAGTGTAGACAGTGTTATAGATAGTGTAGACATTGTTATAGATAGTGTAGACAGTGTTATAGATAGTGTAGACATTGTTATAGATAGTGTAGACAGTGTTATAGATAGTGTAGACAGTGTTATAGATAGTGTAGACAGTGTTATAGATAGTGTAGACAGTGTTATAGATAGTGTAGACAGTTTATGGAGAGTGTAGACAGTGTTATAGACAGTGTTATAGTGTAGACAGTGTTATAGACAGTGTTATAGGTAGTGTAGACAGTGTTATACGTAGTGTAGACAGTGTTATAGATAGTGTAGACAGTGTTATAGTGTAGACAGTGTTATAGATAGTGTAGACAGTGTTATAGATAGCGTAGACAGTTTATGGAGAGTGTAGACAGTGTTATAGATAGTGTAGACAGTGTTATAAATAGTGTAGACAGTGTTATACGTAGTGTAGACAGTGTTATAGACAGTGTAGACAGTGTTATGGAGAGTGTAGACAGTGTTATGGAGAGTGTAGACAGTGTTATAGATAGTGTAGACAGTGTTATAGATAGTGTAGACAGTGTTATATATAGTGTAGAGTGTTATAGATAGTGTAGACAGCAGCATTGATTGGGTAGGCATTAGAGTGGACGGTTAGAACCCCTCCACCGTGGAGAAAATGTCAGATTAATGGCCATTTCTTTAAAGTAAAAGGAGCAAAGTTTAAAGGAGATGTGCGGGTGAGTTATTTCACAGGAAAGGTTAAGAGAGATATGGGCCACATGTGGGACTAGCTTAGATGGAGCATCTTGTTCCATGGACAAGTTGGGGAGAAGGGTTTATTTCCAAGCTGTATGATTTTATGACTCCAAGCTCTCAATACCATTTTGAACATTCCTCCACTTTTAAGTGGTCATGGGCCAAAGATTCCCAAGAATCAGTGGGAATTTTGCACATCTTTCAGCAGATTTGAACGTGTCCTTGGGAGTATGGGACTGATGGGGAAAGGTCTCTTCTTGACCCCAGACACAAAGTGCTGAAGTAACTCAGCGGATCAGGCAGCATCTTTGGAGATAGACACAGAGTGCTGGAGTAACTCAGCTGGTCAGGCAGCATCTCTGGAACACGTGGATAGGCGACGTTTTGGGATGAGTCCCTCATTCACTCCTTTAAAGAGCTGGTGCGGATATAATGGCTTCTGGCTTCCCTCCAGATGTTCCTCCCTGGCTTCCCTCCAGATGTTTTTTCTTGTCACCCAAGCACGTGCACATGGGCGGCATAGTGGGCCATACTGCGCCAGAGACATCTCAGTCTGAAGAAGGGTCTCGACCTGAAACGTCACCTATTCCTTTTCTCCAGAGATGTTGTTTATTCCGCTGAGTTACTCCAGTTTTTTTGTGTATACCCGGATTCGATCCTCACCACGCTTGCTGCCTGTACAGAGTTTGTACGTTCTCCCCGTGACCACGTGGGTTTACTCCAGGTGCTCCGGCTTCTTCCCACACTCCAAAGACCTGTGGGTTTGCAGAATTATTGGCCGTTGTAAAATTGCCCCCAGTGTGTAGGGAGTGGATGAGAAAGTGGATAAACATAGAACGACTGTAAACGGGTGAACACTGGTCGGCATGGACTTGATGGGCCGAAGGGCCTGTTTCCACACTGTATCTCTAAACCAAACCAAACATGAACTTGATATACAGTGACTGTGGAGAGAGAGCAAAAGGAAGGAAACATGTTCGGCTTCCTGACTTAGTGGAGTGGGAAATGTTTTCCCTGCAACAGGAAGGTATCTCGGTTTGTTTTAAAAGTGACTCGGGATTTTACATACTTTTCTGAATAACTTGGAGAAAATATATCATCTTGCCATGGGTGATCCCAAAAATGGTTCGCCCCATAAGATATTCAGCTATTCTCATAGGACAAGTTGTACCAGATAGATAGATAGCTTGCACCAGAGAGCACACTGAAGATACACACATGATGGAGTAGCTCAGCAGTCTGAAGAAGGGCCTCGACCTAAAACACCACCCATTCCTTCTATCCAGAGATGCTGCTTGTTACTCCAGCATTTAGTGTCTATCGTCAGTGTAAACCAGCATCTGCAGTTCCTTTCTACACTAGATGGCACAGTCAGAGTTGAAGGGGTTGGTCTTTCAAGACAGAGATCTTCTTCTTATCGAGTCCACACATAAGATTCAAAGTTGTTCAGCCAGAGCTGAACACACTTCTCGGCATCTGCACACAATGGTGTCTGTCTTGTGCTTCTTGTACTTGTTGTGCGTGGTGGTGGAAACAGGGCCGCAACGTGAACGCTCTTTCCTTGACCCCGAAAGCGGATATGATGAAGTACTTTTCTTGAAGAATCTTTGGAGCTTTCTCTGGCCGTGGGTCATGGAAGGTGTAAGAACAGGGGTTATGGGGAGGAGGCAGGAGAATGGGGTTGAGAGGGAGAGATAGATCAGCCATATTTGAATGGCATAGTAGACATGATGGGCCGAATGGCCTAATTATGCTCCTATCACTTATGATCTTATGATTGGGCTGAGTACGTGAGGTACAGGATGAGGTTAGATACTGAATAGAGGAGGAGGCCTAATTGTTTGCATTACTCCTACTACTGTTCCTTCATGAAGGACCAGACCTGAACACAATACTTCTCACTAAAGTCTTATGGAGCTGCATCAAGAGTTCCCGACCCATATAATCAATAGCATGTCAGGGAGTCATGATTCAGTTCTATATGGCTTTGGTTAGCTATACTGCGTGCAGTTTCGGTTGTCTCATTACAGGATGTGGAGCCTTTCGAGAGGGCGCAGAAGAGGTTTACCAGGGTGATGCCTAGATTCGGGGGTATTGGCTCCAAGGAGGGGGTGGATAAACTTGTTTTCTCTAAGTTGAATGGCGATGTGCTGGGCAAGTATATATTTTTTACATAAAGAGTGGTGGGTGCCTGGAACACCTCCAGTTTCGTCAAAGATTGAGGAGATTTGATATGTTGCCAAATACTCTATTGAACTTCTTTCGGTGAACGGTAGGGAATACACTAATTGGTAACATCATGCCATGGTACGGTAACTCAATCTTCTTCTTATCGAGTCCACACACAAGATTAGAAGTTGTTCAGCCAGAGCTGAACACAACTTCCCGCCATCTGCATACAATGGTG